>NC_043006.1:1217100-1309600 GCF_006345805.1 Octopus sinensis | reverse complement strand
AATCACTCTTATCTATTTTAAGGAATGTCAATCCTAATTTAAGCTTCATATATGAATTTATTCACTTCTCTTTAATAAACTGCGCCCTAGTTCTGAAGGGCGATGTTAAAACTTTATCAATTTCAATAATCTAAATTGTGTAGACTTCTTAGATGTGTCAATAATTTTACGTGACATTCTCTCAAGTCTAATTCCATCATTTTAGCTTTGATTAGTCTAACCTCGTATCACTGCCCTACCAATAGCATTAGTCTCCAAATTGGTTAGTGTTGCTGTCATACAAGACATTAATATATGCTGATGCCTTTTATAAGTTTGCTCCGAAGAAAAGAGCTGAGCTCATAGCCATTATAATCGCTCTGATACGGTGAAACTGACGCGATTAATGTAAGAAAAAAACAAAACGAAAGACAAAAACAAAATCATGGGCAACGAAGTAATTCCATTGGGGCAAGGCATTCTGGAGAAGAAAATCAGGCATAGCGGTGTGGTGAGGTGAGGGCAGAAGTGATGGAGTGACAAATGAGACGAGTCATTGAATGGAGGCGACACAAGACCACCAGCATAATTTTCATTTATGGTTGATGATTTTGGTATATGTTGTTGACTAAAGTGACTATGCACCGGACTGCTAGCACATAAGTTCAAATTTCACAAGCCATCAATAGCATTGTAGTTTGTCCACAGCCAAAATACTGTCAACTTACTTTTAATTGTTGTTTAATAGGAGAGTACGAAATTTATCATTGCAAACAGTGGGAGCACTAAGCAACTTTAAATCCCTACTGTCTCATTAACTTTCAGCGCTGATATTAAACCAAGCAAGGAAATAACTTAGGAAGAAATTGCACGCGCCATATTGATCTTGCCTTTGGTATTCTTCACGAAGACCAGCTTGTCAGTAAGAGCTGAGAATTCAGTGGCTATAATTACTCTCCATTGGTACCATAGCACTATCATATTCAACCAAATAACAGTTATGAAGTACTAGGTTATCGATATATATTTAATGTAGGATAAAATGTTTTTCGAAAAAAAAAATTTATCAATGGCCAGCATATTAAAAAATACCTTTAAAGGTTAAATTTACAAACAACTTATAAATAAGGGCAAATGAAAAAATTCTAATGCCAAATATGCCGAAATTAGACACTTTGTCCATAACCATATAATTTTTCACAATACGCACGCTACTCAAAAAAGGTCGACAGAAATTTCTAAAAAATTCCATTATTACCATATCGAACCGATTTCAGGGTTAGTTCATAAGAACCCTCCCTTCATCAGTGATAAATGTGACAGAAATAAATGAGATACTTACTCATACCCATGGAATTTTTTAGAAATTTCTGTCGGCCTTTTTATGAGTAAAAAATTATATGGTTATGGACAAGGTGTCTAATTTCGGCGTATTTGGCATTAGAAATTTTTTCGTTTGCCCTTATTTATAAGTTATATATATATATGTGTGTGTGTGTGTATATATATATATGCACCTCATTGTGATATATTTATTGCTTTGTTCCTAGAAAATATACGATAGGTTAGACATCACATTTTCTGGTGGAGTTGAAAATTGTCTTTTGGAAGTTTTCTTCGAGATTCATTACAGTTTTCATTCGTAACTGAATCGAAGGTTTTACGAATAACCCAACTTATACTGGGAATACAATTGTCCGTTCTGGAAGTTGTGGCGTGAAAACAGGTATGTTATAACTATACCATCAGATACTTTTAGAACATTCGAATATTTCTAATTAATCTGATTAATTAATCACATTCAAGTTGTCTAATTAATTTTGAAATAAGAATGCATTACAACTCTTTTGTGACATCAAAATAAACGAATCAGTTGTGAGGTCAAAGGTTTCTGATGCACAATATTGAGAGACCATTTTTTTCGTGTGCAAATTAATATTCACTTCCTATATAGACAATATGGGGCATATATTTCATCAATTATTTTGCTATACACATAAGAATGATCGATTGTAATATATCTGCCAATATTACACAGATAGCTAAAATGTAATCTTGTTAAACGGGTAAAGAGACGCAACGGAGTTAATTCACTTTCAAACATTATTACTGACATACTTTCAACTGATAAAAAGAATACTATCGATTGCATAATCAATAAAATTATCACAATAAAACTAATCAGATCTTAGAAAAACATTTTTATTAACAGGAATATTAAGTATTGGTATAACTTATATAATTCTGAATTTTCTAAATTCTGAACGATATAAAAAAGATGTGATGATCATATTACCGAATCAGGTACCTAGTTCAGTAATATTTTCCATAAGGTGTTTTTGTAAAGACAATATTGTTTTTGTTATAGATATTCTATACTCGCTTCATATGCAACACTCTTCTGGAATCATCGATAATGATAGAAAATGATGACCGCAACTGTAAAATAACGGAGAAAATATAACTCAACTACTGAGTGGTTTCCATAACTCGTTCAAGTTATTTCAATAAGTTAATTAGAAGAGGAAGGGGAGGAATCCAGCCAAAGCAACTATAGGTCAATATCTGTAGGACAAGCATGGACAGAGAGAGAAAGAGAGAGAGAGAGAGAGAGAGAGCGAGAGAGAGAGAGAGAGAGAGCGAGAGAGAGAGAGAGAAAGAGGGAGGGAGAGAGAGGGGAATTTTATTTCTTTTATATCTTGTGCAAGTTCATGGTTGCATCAAAGTTATTTTCCACGATTGTATCGGTAAATGTTTCACATATGAGTGATCGATCTTTAGCTCCCTGTATCTATTCTAAGAGGTGTTAATCCTAATTCAAATTTCATATCTAAATATTTAATCTGAAATTATAATTAATAGCTCGCCCTTGCTCATGTGGGTGAGACCAGCGACCGGAAAGCATCAGCAGAATATAGAACGACTCGCATGAAGTAATGTATGGCCGGACTTGGATTCTTGAGGAGGGAATGCAACTCCTTCATTCATTGTCTACACATGATCACAATATCTGGGGCCCTTAAAAATGTACAAGGCGTTCTTAAGATTTTAACTGTGATGAACAAGCAATATACTTTTCTTCACAACCTTGTTGCCAAGCAGGTGGTGGGTGAAAGCTGACTTTAGATTAAAAGGAGTAAAAGAACATACCTGTACAGGTAGAAAGCTAGATACATGCATATCTGTACCTGTGCTTATGTATGGTGTATCGACAGGAATACATACATACATACATACGCACACATAGACATAGATTTTACAAGGAAAAGATTGACAGTGACTTCGAAGGTTCGATGTATACACAGACACACACACATTATATATATATATATGTATGTATATATATTATATATATATATATATATATATATATATATATACATATACATTTATATATATATATATATATATATATATATATATATATATATGGTGGTTGTGTACTCCTTATGCAAAGTTTGACCACTTCTTGTACCTACACATTAGAAGCATCATGGTGTCTGATGTGGCTTTTTAAACCAGACAAGGTATTGAAAAGATACCCACATAGATTGCATATCTGATTTGGGCCACCAAGAGATGCAGTTAAGTTCTGATCTTTGTGGATCTTAAAATATATTTTGAGGCTTCCATTAGATTTGCAGACCTTATGGCATGCACAACATTGAAAGGTGTGTATAGACATATAAGCAGAATAGTTGGTGGAGGTTCGTTTTCCATGGGTTTGCAAATGAGATTTGAGCCCAGCAAAAGAAAGGCATGGTCTGTTGCAAACCGTGCACGCAAAAAGGTCATTGTGATTCACCTTCTTTAAATCTCTTGCGTCTTGCATGCGTAATCCTGGCCTCTTCAAACGCCTTCACTCCACTCCACACTTTTGTTCGCCAGCCAGCTCGATCCGAAGCAAGGGTTTCTATGTTCGCGTGATCCATTCCAAGTGATTTCATGGTAGTCCTTATGCCGTCCTTGAACCTATTAAAAGGTTTACACTGAAAGGGTTTCCCCTCTGCAAGCTCACCATTATTTCTCTCTTTGCACACACACACACACACACACACACACACACACACACACACACACACACACACACACACACACACATATATATATGCATGTGTATATATATATATATGTATATAGGTATATATATATATATATATATGTATGTATAAATATGTAATATATATATATGTATATATATACATATGTATTTATACATATGTATATATGTATATATATATATATGTATATATATATATATGTATATATACATATATATATATATATATATATATATATATATATATACACACACATAAATATGTATATATATACACACACATAAATATATGCATATTAGATTTGTACGTGTATATAAAGTTGACAGTATAACTTTCATACATACATGAAACGTGTTATCGATATTGGCAAAAGCTAAACCGTAGTTGAACATTAATGAACATTGATAAATGTATATAAAACTGTGTCACGGTCTCAGATTTTCGCTAACTTGTCTGACGATTGTAAAACATATATAAAATATTGTAGACATAAAACCCAAGTAAAAGAAAATCTAACACAAAATACTCTTTCCCTTTAAGTCAAGTGATCTGACAAACTATTTTATATTGAATATGTATCACTAAAATTATTTTCCCTCTGTTTTTATACAACACCATGCTCTTGTTTTTCAGACTGTCAGGTCAACATTAATTAGCGTTGTTTTTAATTTCACCTCTTGTCAACAACAGACGCTCGAGATAATTTTAGCATTATTGTACATCTCGGTCTTGTCGTAAAACACACTAATGTCTTATTTAACCTTGAAGCAAACAATTTCTCATTTGGTTTCATTTATCAATTTGATTAGTTATTGATTCGTATCTTTCCAAATAGATCTCATCCCTTCACAACATGAAAATAATTATAGTAATTAATGTAGTAACGAAGACTTACATCTATTGTCAATTAGGATTCTTTTTTGCAAATAACGCTCTCACCTATTTTCGTCTGAATGCATCAAGATTAAATGATAAGGAAAGAAAAACAAAGGAGATAAGTTTTACTCATGAATAATGAGGCGTAGGATATAAGATGTCATTTGTTATTTGTTATTTGGTGACCGTATCACATGAGTTCTGATAGCATCTGCATATGCACGCGCGCAAGCACACACACGCACACACGCGGTGAGGGCATCATGAGTTCTGAGAGTGTGTGTATACACACACACACAAGTGGTTTAAAATTTACGACATCTGTTTCGGTAGAATTTTATTGATGTATTCATAAGCATATAATCCACCATCTTCAGGTAAAATTTTAAACAGGTAAAATAATACCTCGATGATAACCAGTGCGGATACAATCAATGTTGCACCTACTCGTTGATGATGTGTCTAGATTCTAATTAATCCTATAACTAATCTCTGTCTGTCTGTCTGTCTCTCTGTGTATATATATATATATATATATATATATATAATATATATATATATATATATAATATATATATATATACTAAGCAATTAAGGGTTTAGCAACGAATTGCCTCACCACACACCGAATTTAGAAATAGCAGTCAAAGAGTTATAGCTATTCTTTCTACTAAAAGGGAGATCTCAGTATATATATATATATATATATATATATATATATATATATATACACACACACATTTTCAGCGTGGAAGGTCTTTATAAGCCATTTAAAAACACACAAAAACCGTTAGATTCACTTCAGCATTTAAATTTATATTGGTAAAATATTTTTATCGCTTTGAAACCGCGACCTGTTCATTGACAAAATTCTGTGCTGCATATATATATATATATATATATATATATATATATATATATATATATATAATATATATATATATATATATATACATATGCATTTATACGTATATACACATATACCATTTAATACACACAGTATTTTATACATATATATTGTTGGCATCCTTTTTGTCTCGGGAGACAATGGAGTTGCGCATACATACATATATATATATATAATATATATATATATATATATATATATGCATACACACACATATACACATGCATACGCATGCATACATACATACACACATACATACGTACATGCATGCATGTATAGGCACATACACACACACTGACCCACACACATGTGCACAAACAAACAAAAAGGAACGCAGTGTAAATAACGGACAGAGTCAGGACTATTGAAAAGGTTGCAAGACACAACGAAAATTTTAGGAAAATAAAAATAAGTGGAAATTTTACCTGTGAGTGTGTTACATTATAAGGCACAAAAAGAAAATGACTCTCCCCAGACACAACAGTATATGTATGTATATATATATGTATAATAAGATGAGAAAATAGAAAGGTAATTAATAAATAATTGTTATATTTCGGAATGGTCATTTTGCCAGTTTAGCCAATAAAAACACACGCACTATATATTTGGTGCTATTTTGCTTCAGTGTTATTTATTTTTTTACATTAATCTTAATCTTATTTAGGCCAGAGTTCTTTCGTCACACTCCTTTGTTTTCTTCTTTCTTATTTATTTCTTATTTATTTCTTATTTATTGTGTTTTTATTGGCTAAACTGGCAAAATGACCATTCCGAAATATAACAATATCTGTTTCAACACACGACTTCACATAAAAAATCTTGCACAACAAATATTTAAACGTAATAAATATTTCTTATTTATTAAAAAATGCACTAACATTCCTTACTGCTATATCAATTCAGGGTCTCAAAAATTAATTAAGTAAATTAAAAATTATTTGAAAGTAAGTCGAGTCTCTTCAGAGGTATACCTTTATATACCTCTGAAGAAACTCGACTTACTTTCAAATAATTTTTAATTTACTTAATTAATTTTTGAAACCCTGAATTGAAATAGCTGTAAGGGATGTTAGTGAATTTTTTAATAAATAAATAATAATTTACTAATTACCTTTCTATTCTCTCATCTTATTATTATAATAAATATAATATATATCGGCGACGGTTTATATAGTTATCTTGCAGTTGAGGTTTAAATATGATGTTCAATAATCTTTCTATAATTGCAAAACATATATAAAATATATAAAATATTGTAGACATAAAACCCAAGTAAAAGAAAATCTAACACAAAATACTCTTTTCCTTTATGTCAAGTGATCTGACAAACTATTTTATATCGAATATGTATCACTAAAATTATTTTCCCTCTGTTTTTATACAACACCATGCTCTTGTTTTCCAGACTGTCAGTATCATTGCATTTTGCTCTTCCTGAATGAAGTTAGTAACCTTTAATTGTGCTTTTGTATACATATATATATATATGCGTGTGTATGTGTGCATATATATATATATATATATATATATATATATTATATATATATATATATATATATGTACATATATATATATATATATACATACGCATGCACAGACACTTATATATATATATATATATATATATATATATATATATAAAAGTATGAATGCATATATTAGTACTTCTCTAATATTGAAGCTCAATTTTCAATGATGTTTTAAGATAAAAATAATTTTCTCGAGTTATTTTATATGTAACAATTTATTAATATATTTCATGAAATACCAATAAGGCAGTACACGAGACATACTTAAGTAAATGTTGAATGTTTTCATGCTACTCAGCTCTGACAGTGTACGCTAGACGCATATTCTCTCGCCATTCAATAAGCTAAAGTAAAAATTGTGAACACATTTTATGTGACAAACAGGACAGTTTTAATTAAAGGTATCACTACTCAAGATAGGTAGCAGCAATATTTCCAAATCTCAAATAATTAAATGGTTTCTAAATACTGGAGTTCAGTTAATTATAAGTGAGATATGGCAAAAACATTAGCTCGTCGGCTAATATTAAATCAATGTCTTTACAAGCGTGATGACAACGTGTAAAATTTAGTTAGTGTCTCAAAATACGAGATGCATTTGTGGAAAGAACTATGTCACCAAATTCTTTTCGCAAGCGTATCTCCTATTTTAAGATGTGCTCAGCCATAGCAAACTGGCTGGAGATCTTGTGTTAGTGTACGCTGTCTGTAATTGAAGAATTGGGGTAAAACTCAACATTTGTTTTAACGCTTCGGATATACTGAAATGTAAATTGCTTACGACGGATCCTCTCAACATTTTAGAAACAACTAAATTATACATCTAATAAAAGGAAAGAACAAATTAGATAATATAGTCGTATATGTACTAAAAATATGTATAGTCATACGTAGAATATCTCTGATATCGATCAGAATTGATTTAAAGTCAAGCAGTGACCTCAACGAAGTCGTTAATGAAATTAAAGAAATCATGAATATTGTCTTTTCACGTGGCCCTTACACCTTGGATTTCGCGCTGTCACTGATCCAAAGGGTTTATTGCAATGAAATATGTCTAAAAGAAAATACACTGCATTAAAAAGATAAGAAAACGTTAGACGAAGACATTTTTATTGTATCTCAACATAATTATCGTTGTTTGGTTTCTCAAGTAGAAATGAATCAACCATAGTGAATATATTTGATCTCATGTCTATTAAAAAAAAACTATTTCTGTTTATACTCCTAGTACTAGTCTAATTAAAAAGTATTAAATTTAATTAATGCAACGTTACAAATCGCTGTCGAAACTCAAAACTTTTTATGAGCTAATAGCTTTTAAGACGCTTTTAAGGTCACAGTAACATACGGAGTGTTCTGCTGGGAAATTATACAGACAATGATCAACTTTATAGACACAACTAGGCCTCAAAACCACAATTAGTCTCATTCGATTTCATCTAATTTAAAGAGAAAAATTAATGTGGTGTTTGTTCTGTTTAATACATGAGTTATTTTTCAATTTCAAAGAAAACTCAGTCAAGTCACCACATCTCACTTTGAAATAAAAGCCTTGAAAGCCTATCGGCATCTTTGATGTATTCTCTTATAATGTTATAGTGAAGGTTTGATCTCAACTAGATATTGCTTTGCATGCAGAATAGTAAATGCAGTGTACAGATAATCAATATGTTGTATAAAAGTGAGTTTAACCGTCTGAAAATTTTGTTAGAAATATATAACGAATCAGCTAACTATGTTTATACGTAACAACTTTGATAAGACTTTTTTATATAGTATTTTCTCTTTTTATATAGCCAGTGAGAAGTTTTAGAGATACGGTCATGAAAATAAGAAAAAATATATATAACGTTAAAATATGAAACTAATGAAAATATAACGACTGAAAATATGCATTTTCAGATAAAGATTTAAAAAATATATCGTCAATTTTTGGAATACACATGGGTACATAAACACATATACAGGGACACACGTAAAAGTATAAAGTGAGCTTAAATTTGGTTATTTTTGGCAATAAAGAAACAAAGTGGTAATGAGTATTCATGTTGTTCCTGATCTCATAAAATACTTTAATGGTGAATATAAAATGAACAGGATTCAATTAAGAATCATAACTTAAACTCGGGTTTTTGGGTACTTCTCGCTTGCTCTATCACGTTTACAAAATGCACTAAATACCAAATACAAACACACATACCGACACATAGACACTCACTATATTCCTTTAGTCACCTAAATATTATTCTCTTAGTAATATTGATTTCATAAGATAGGATTTGGATGGAAGCTGAGTCATTGAGGGATGGAGAGCAAAGTGAACCCGGATGGAATTTGAGCTTAAAATACAAAAGGCTGTACTAAATACCGAAAGGTATATTGTCGGACATTCTATTGATACTGATTCTACCATCCACTGCTCTTTTTATGAGATCGGTTTAGTAGTGCACAAAATACCTTGTGTTATCTAGCAACGTCCCTTTATGTTATGGGTAGAAAATCTCCAACCCTATACGACTTCGCCTTTGATCCTCTCAGTGCTGTTAAAATAATCCTGGAATCTATATTATTTACTAAAATCCCTCTCCCAAAACTATGGTCTTGTCTCTGTGTTATATCTTTTCTATTTGTACCAAAAAGAAAAGTAAGATATTTAAATATAAAATGTTAAAATCAGCATTTATAAGGGTCACGCCCCACTCGAATGCTAGGACGTACCTCTGCATACTATACTAGTCTCAGTACGTTTGAATTAACCTCAACCAGCTGGGACTTCTCTCTTAATATGCTAATACTTATCTTAGCATGCTAAAACTCAGCTCGATATGCTAAAACTCAGTTCAACATACTATGACTTATCTCAAAATATTAGGACTTATCGCAACACACTAGGGCTAATCTCTACATACTAGAACTAACCTCAATTTATTAGGACTAACCTCTACCTGCTCAGACTTATCTTTACATACTAAACGTCACCCAGACATGTTAAGACTCGCTTCGACATAATACGACTAACCTCATCCTGTTAGGATTTACCCTTTGCTTTTCAGCGCTTGTCATTATAAGTAATATTGATTTAGTTCTTACAGTCTATTGCTGACACAACATTCCTACAGTCACTCAACCGTTCACATGGTGACTCGCTTATTGTTCCGTTTCATTGTTCCGTTTCATTAAACAATGTCAATCCAATGTGGTTGTTTCTTACTGTAATTTTGACTAAATATTTTGTTTCATCTAGTTGTTAGCTTGACGACGTCCAATTCATTCCAGATAATTTAATACATGAGTCATAAGAAACCTCTTCTCTCGAAAACGTAGCCTTTATTATTGAAGTAACATCTTAGTACCTTTTTCGATATATGCTGTTTTATTTGCTCTCATAATTTTCAACGGACAACTATTTATCTACCATAATCTCGAACCCAGTCAGTTGTAACGGGTTTCCTTTGGAATGATAGCTAAAGACTAGCTGTGGCAATGGTAACATATTTAATGTCGCTAGCATAGATAAATAAAATCTGTTTTAGAAATACTTAGGTGGTGAGACAAGGAATTTAGTTCAATGTTTTATTCATTTATTTACGCACCGTTTTTCAATCCTATCCAGGCTCATGGGCCCGGATTCTCGGTTTCTGCGGCATATGTGTTCCCCCCAGCTGGACAGGACGCCAGTCCATCGTAGCGTTACTCAAGAAACAGGAAGAGAAAGTGAGAGAAAGTTGTGGCGAAAGAGTACAACAGGTGTCGCCACCAACCCCTGCCGGAGCCTCGTGGAGCTTTAGGTGTTTTCACTCAATAAACACACACAACACCCGGTCTGGGAATCAAAACCGCGATCCTTCGACCGCGAGTCCGCTGCCCTAACCACTGGGCCACTACGCCTCCACAATTCAATGTTTAAAGTTATATTAATCTCTTCTGAAAGTATGTGAGATGACTGAAGCTATGTTTGGATATGGTCGAACTTTCTCAACAAAACAGAGAGATACCTGCATTTGATGACTTGCAATTGATAGAATTTCTAAATCGAACACTAACGAGCGTAAAAAATACCATATTTAAAAAGATTGATATTTGAGGTTAATAACCAATTTGGGACGATATTTCTCATGAAATACAATTCATATGCATTTCATTCAATTTTGAAAATAATCAAGAATTTGGTGGAATTTAAGAAAATAATTTTGCCATTATAAATTTGGCCTTTAGGTCTTAACGAAATATTCTTAAGGTTGAATGTTTAAAATTTAGTTACAAATATGAAGTTTGTATTATATAATCAAGCAGGCAGGTTTGTATGAAAATGGATAATACACAAATATTCAGACAGACATGCGTACATATACACTCACGGTCGCAAAAACTGACAGACAGACATTCTTACACACAAGAGTATACTCACCTCTCTCTCTCTCTCTCTCTCTCTCTCTCTCTCTCTCACACACACACACACCGAGTTGAAAGAGAACAGATAAAAACCTTTTAATTGCACACAGTAGTTTCTATTTATTTGAATTAAAACGGCAAATACCGGGCCCAAAATAGAATCAGTAAAGTGATTAGGAAAGGTTGCAGAAGTCGTTCTTTGTTCGGAAGAAACCGTAAGGATTTCCTGAAGATAAAAATAAATACAAGATACCTGGTGGTATAGTACAAAAATATC
Organism: Octopus sinensis; assembly: GCF_006345805.1. Taxonomy (NCBI): domain Eukaryota; kingdom Metazoa; phylum Mollusca; class Cephalopoda; order Octopoda; family Octopodidae; genus Octopus; species Octopus sinensis. The sequence continues at coordinate 1,297,573 of NC_043006.1, read as the reverse complement.
GTGATAGTAGAAAATCATGTCGATGATAACATACATATTCGTTCTTAATAAGTACTGGGTGATTCAAACGTGAATATATTAATCATTGTTGTATTTCGTCATCAGAGAACAACTTTTCAAACGAACTTTGACATTTCATAAGACGCTCAATTCATTGTGAGTAACGGAACTTTAGAGCAATAATGTCTCGATCTAACAATAGTTTTTGGTCCTTGTTTATTGAATTCAGCAAATATCAGCGGAAAGCCTTTGTGGTAGTTTATCCGATCTTTCGTGGACTAGGTTCAAAACCTGATGTTTAATGCTACTACCACCTTGCCTAGCTTTACTAGAATCCGCTCGGTTGCAAGCGTTCGGATTAGTCTTCAACTTTGAGGACACCTTCCTTCCTACTAGTATCACAATACCTTAACGAGTCATCAGCATGGTTTTTTTAAAACTCCAAACTGAAGATGGAAGAAACGATAAAAATTCTTTGAATCTGTTAGATTTTAAATGTCAAAGGGAAGGTTGCTTTATAAGCTGGTAGAACAAACAACTAGGAGGTCTTTCGTCGTTTCGTCACGGCACGTTGGTCAGTTTTGGTTAATAACCACAACTGAGAGTGATTCGACGTACCTTGTACCTGTACAAAGTAAGTCAAATCATTATCAGTTTGATCCTTTGATACAAAATCTTCCGGGTTGTATGACACAACCCTTTTGATACAAGCTTGTCCTGGCTGTATGATACAAGTTTACTGTTTGGAGTGATCCAAATTAAGACCTTTCATCAAAAGTTCACGTTAATGTGCTTCAAACACCAGATTAATCATTATATATAAAAGTCAAGTTGTGTGTCTGTCTGTCTCCTACGATTTAGATTCCTAACTACTCCCACATTTTGCGGTGCAGTTTAACCAAAACCGGGTATCTTATAGTAGGGATTCATATCGAGCCCTTCTGGGTATTAGCGCGCGTCTACGATGAGTCTACGATTTTAAAAATAATTTACCATCATTTTTTTCCATTTTAATGCATTTTTTCGCTATTATATAAGGGAAGTAACTCTCTAAAAATGTCTACGATGAGTCAACGATTAAAAAAAAAATTATCATCATTTTCTTTCCATTTTTAATGCATTTTTTTGCTATTTTTTGGCTATAACTCTCTAAAAATGCTTATATAGTTATTTCCCTTACAAACCCGAGCAACGCCGGGCGATACTGCTAGTAATCACTAAATTCTTCCTTATTTCCTAAAGTAATGGAAAGAAAAGCAGAGGATTTCAACACAAATATGATAACGAAAGTTTTAAAGTGATCTAAATTTAGACTTCCCATCAAAATTCCACGTTAATTTATGAATCAAACACCAACTTAATAACAATGAATTTAGTTTACTAAATTCTTCATTATTTGCAAAGACAGTGTATTTCAACAGAAACACGGTAACAAAAGGGTTGATAAAAGGTAAGAATTTTCCATGTTACAGTTGAGCGTTAATGTAAGAAATTGATTGTTTTGAGGTTAACAATTTAGGTGTGTAACGGTGAATTGTTTGATTAGGTCCTTTCTGAACATATCTGCTGGTTACCCGTTTACATTTTTGGAGATCAATAGACCGTCATCTCCATAAAATCTGCTAAAAGTGCGGAATGGATTTTATATTAAGCATAAAATATATAATCCTACTAGATTTGAAATTTCTCTTGAATTCTTGATGCTCATGCTTACATCAAAGGCATCTGCTTTCCGTTTGTTATCAATAGACCGTCACTGAAGATGAAAATCGACTTCCTGTTACCTATTATTACTTGCATGTAGTTATCTGAGATGATGAAGAGGGAATTCGCGAAATCTAGGGTCGTTAGCAATATCTATTTATAACGTACGACGAACAGTAAATTACATAAAAATTGGTTGAATAAGTTTTCTTGTTTCTTAGGTTGTGTGTAAACCGACAAATGAGTGATTCATCTTTATTCCAAAATGCTAATCTGATCTTTTCTGGATATTGTTATTGAGTTTATCCAATATAGTTCTATATTTAAGAGATGAGGAATTATGTACATTATTTACATTATTTACATTTGACGGATATTTGTCCTCATCTTATTAGTTGTTAACACAACGTTTCGGCTGATATACCCTGCAGCCTTCGTCAGGTGTCTTGGGGAAATTTCGAACCTGAGTTCTCATTCCTAAGGTATTTTTCGATGTTATTATTATTATTATTATTATTATTATTATTATTATTATTATTATTATTATTATTATTACCATTCAGTAGTTTTATTTTTATAACGTGCTTGGGTATGTGCTGTGATTTGTTGTGATGCTCTGATGGTTATTGTATTGAAAGTGTTCTGCGTAGGATGTGGACAGTGCCTAGTAGTGCAATTTTCTGTATGTTATATGTGTTTGTAAGTCCTGGTGTTTTTGTTATGTATTTGTCTGAATATTTTTTTATCATGCCTAATGCACCTACTATGATAGGAATTGTTTCTGTTTTTAGATTCCACATTCTAGTTACCTCTATTTCCAGGTCTTTGTATTTTGAGAGTTTCTCCATTTCTTTAAGAGACACCTTGTCATCTGCTGGTATTGATACATCAATTAGAAAGCATTTTTTTTCTTCATGATCTCTGACAACTATATCTGGTCTGTTGGCCTTAATTTCTCTATCTGTGTGTATTGGCATATCCCAGAGTATGGTTGCTTTCTCGTTTTCTGTGACCTTTTCTGGTGTGTGCCTACACCATCTTTCTTCTGTTGTTATTCCATAATGTTGGCATAGCTTCCAGTGTATGTAGGTCCCAACTCTGTCGTGTCTGTGAATATATTCCTTCTTAGCCAGGACTGGGCAGCCAGAGATAATATGATTTATTGTTTCTTGTCCATCTCCACATATTCTGCAGTTACTTGTTATATTTCTTTTCATCACATGTTTTTGGTAATTTCTGGTGGGGAGGCTTTGGTCTTGTGCTGCAATTAAAAATCCCTCTGTTTCTGCTTTGAGTCCTGAGCTTCTCAACCATTGCTGGGATTTTTCTTTGTCTATTTCTTTTGCATTTAGTTTAGTCCAGTACTTGCCATGAAAGGGTGTTCCTTGCCATCGTTTTATAATGGTCTGTTACTGTTCTAGATTTAGTTTTGATTTCATTTGCTTTATACCTTTTTTGTGTTTTCTTCTTCTTCTTCTTCTTCTTCTTCTTCTTCTTCTTCTTCTTCTTCTTCTTCTTCTTCTTCTTCTTCTTCTTCTTCTTCTTCTTCTTCTTCTTCTTCTTCTCCTCCTCCTCCTCCATGTGTGGGGGATGCTATCAAACGCCTTTCTGTAGTCGATCCAGGCCATACTGAGGCCTTTCTTCTTTCTGTGGCTGTCTTCAGTTATGGCTTTATTGATCATTAGTTGATCTTTACAGCCATATGAGCCATTGCGGCATCCTTTCTGCTCTTCTGGAAACAGGTTGTTTTCGTCCAGGTGCTTGTTTAATCTTTGTGATATTACTGCAGTGAATGCTTTGTACAGTTTAGGGAGATAGGTTATAGGCCTGTAGTTTTCTGGTTTTGCTGTCTCATTGGATTTGGGAATTAAGATGGCTTTCCCCTTCGTGAGCCATTCAGGCATTGTCTCTGGCTCTGCCAGTATGTTGTTAAAGTTTTCAGCCAGCTTTTTGTGCATTCCTGTTAGATATTTCAACCAGAAGTTGGGGATCTTGTCATGCCCAGGTGCCTTCCAGTTGCTTAGTCTTTGCAGTACCTGGGTGACCACTTCAGTTGTTATGGGGTCCAAAGTTGCTCAGATGCTGAGTTTGTTGTTTTAATACTCCTTTTTTTTTTCGTCGTTCTTTCCCCGACCATATTTCTTTCCAGAATTCTTCCACTTCTTCTGCCGTTGGTGCTGCAGTGATGTCTATTTTATTTTTGCCCAGTTCTTGGTAGAACTTTTTGGGGTTGGAGTTGAACTGTTTGTTCTTTTCAAAGAAACGTTGGCGTTTCTCATACCGGCGGATCCTTTGTGCTTTGGCAAGGATATCTTGCTTTAGCTTTTCTTTTATCTCAGGTAAATCTTTTTCTGTGATGTTGTATTTGCACAGTATTTTTGTTTTCTTTTTGTTGCTTAGTAGCGTTGATTGTCTACTGATTTCATTAAGAATCGACAGATCTTTTCTCATTTTTTGTATTTTTTTAATGTTATTTATCCACAGGGTTTGTTTGGGTGGTGGTACTCCTGTTTGGATGGGTTTGAGGGAGCATCCAGCTTCTTTTGTGGCTGCAGTGGCTGCTGCATATACTAAGTCATTTAGCTCAGTGATATCGCTATTTGTTTCAGTGGCTATTAGTTCTGTGACGGCTAGTTTTATGCTGTTTATAATTGATGTTATTTTTGTATATTTTGATATTTGGGAGGTATGGTCGGTGGTCCATTTTGAGATCTGTGTTTTTCAGTTCTTTGATTATTTTACTTTTTATAGTATCATCATTAGGCTCCCCTTCGTTGTTTCCAGGTTTTAGATTTGTGTCGCTTTTTTTCTCATTCGTATGTTTGTCTGTCGTGTTTTGGCTTGCTGCTTGTCGTGCATTATTATGCATCCTTACGGTATGGGTTTGTTGTTTTTTGTTTACATCGTTTTTGTTGAAAATGTTACGTTTGTCTTCGTGTTTTACTATCTCAGTGTTTATATTATTTGGCATTGTTGTGTGGCTTCTATCTACATTTTCCTGATGTATTTTTTCTTTTAAATGTTCTATTTCTATTTCTGATATCTTTTTTTGCGTTGAGAATATATCTTCGTACGTTAGCTAGTTTATTAGGGTTCATTGCTGTATCCAAGTCTTTGTTTATGTTATTTTCCTTCCATATGGCGAAATTTCCCCAAGACACCTGAAGAAGGCTGGAGGGTATATCAGCCGAAACGTTGTGTTAACAACAACAAGATGAGGACGAATATCCGTCGAGTGTAAATAATTTATCCAATATGTTTTACTGATGCTTCTGTGTTCGATTCTAGTTGTGTTGATGGCGCTATTTCGCAGTCATTTATAAATATTGGGATTGTGATCCTTTAGAGTTACATACAAGATTTTGTGTGTGAGAATGTTTTATTTGTTATTTTCTCTACCTGCTAATGATTCTGTTTATTAGTGGATTATTTTAAGTGTTGAAATCAATTTCCTAGGTGTTCTAATTTCACAAATATTGCCGGGGATGTAGGCAAGCCATACTAGCACTTATGCACACACACACACACACACACACGCACACACACACACACACACACACACACACACACACACACACACACACGTATACGTCAGAGTAAGAAGAGAAATACTCGTGCATGAGTTCCAGTAAGAACACAGACATATATACATTAAACCTTTTAAACAAACACTCAGACGCACGCGTCTCAATAGACTCAAACATCCATCGGACTACATAAGGAAAATTCTCAATAAAACAACCGGGAAAACCCTTATCCCACAATTCCTACATGCCATTATAGTAACACAGGAAGTTGCATCTATTCATTTCTTAAAAATTAACCTACGCAGACGGGAAGAATAGACTTTTAAATCGTATTGCAGGAACAGCCATGGTGTGACTAATTTAAAAGCCATAACATAAAATTGAGTAACCAGCTATTAGTAGTAATAAAATATTCATATGTATGCCATCAAAAAAATTAACATTGAGTTATCTTTGCTTTATATTTCTCTTAACCACTATCAATATTCTCATTAATATTTAGCGCCCTATCTGCATTTTATGCATGACAACTATTAGACTTCTCCATCAAGAAATACCAAGAGAATCAAAATTCGGTATTAGGATTAAACGACAGTTACTGAGCAACAGACGACTACTCAAAAGTTTCTATTAAATACACAAAGTTAACAGCGCTTTCCAGAAATATAGCCATACACACATACATACATACATACATACATACATACATACATACATACATACATACATACATACATACATACATACATACATACATATTTTACGACTAGCTACTTTGCTTGTTGCAAATCAGTGACCGATGGTTGCTTTTTTTTCTATATATTGCTTGCTGGAGCGGACTCTGGCCATCTCTCTAGCGACCGGGTTTTCGCGATTGAGGACGAGTAACTTAGCTCAAAACAGAGTCGGTCTCGCGATCCCGTCGTCTGCTGGAGGGTAGAAGAGATTCACTCCCCTGCTTGCAATATATACAGGGTGCAAGCTGCTCCTATAACCGGTTAGTGGAAGATCTGTCTGGGGTTACACATCAGTAACATTGATAACATTGAAGGGCCATATTGATGTGGAGATTAAATTTACTAGTAAATATATATATATATTCATTATTTAGTATGTATATATATAATCTTTATTTAGTATGTATATATAAGCCTTGTTTGTCTCCTGTTGGATATGTTTAACCCTAGGTTGGACCTTGCTGAAGAAGATCAGACCTTGTGAGTTCCCCCTGATTCGCTACAAGATGATCAGAAACCAATTGGTCCAGGGTACTAGATGGTAAATGTTTTTCATTTCCAAATTTATTCCTGTCGAATTTATCCGTTATTTTTGTGGTTTACAGAACCTAGCTGTTCTTTCTAATGTGTTGAATTCACGTTAAGTGGATTCCTTATGTGTATAAATATACACTATATCGTATGACTAATATATAGTCTTCTTGACTAATTTTTTTTTGCCCGTTAGACCACTGGAAATGTATATTTTGATTGAATATTTTAATTTTAATTAAATTCCGTTTCCCTTTAACATGATTATATATATATGTATATATATATATATATATATTATATATATATATATATAATATATATATATGTATATATATATATATATATGCGCTGGTTTTGGACTTACCATTAGTCTGAAAAAGGCAAAGCCATGTTCTCTTCGTCTCCAGGGTAGCCCTATGTCGATGTAGACGTTAACATCTTCGTCTAGGGTATGAGATTGGGCGATATCGATTCTTTCGCCTATCTTGGTACCACATTCTCTAAAGTTGTATCGCTTCATTCTGAAATAAATCAGACGATCGAAAAGAACCAACGAAGCCATCGCAATGAGCGCAAATCATGTGTGTTCTGACAAAGGTCTCACCATCAAAACCAAGTTCAGAGTCTATGACTCCTGAGTTTTAACTGCCTTTTTATACACTTGTTACATCAAAGCCTTGCAAAAACTCCATCAAACTTGCCCCAGGAGGATCTTAAACATCAAATGACAGTCTTTGACACCAGAGACCGTTGGAAGAAATAGTACTCGAAAACCGGAAGTAGAGTAATATGCTTTATTAATAAAGCTGCAAAGACATCACAAAAACAGTTCTTGTGATGTCTTTTCAGATTTATTAATAAAGTACGCACACACACACGCACACACACACACACACACACATACACACACATATCTGTATGTATATAAATAATTATTTGAACTTTAGTAGTGTGTCGTTCACAATTAGTATAGGCAGCATCCTTCAGGTGACTATAACATGTCAAGCGAAACTCAGTATATGTAGCGAAGTATTTTATTTAAAACCAGACACCTGACGTGATGTACCCTGCACTGATGAATGCAACACAGTTAGCTGTACAATATCCCACCCGTAAAGGACAGATGCAGGAAGGGCCGAACCGTTTCCCTCATTCAATCATTCATTATTTGTGTGTGTGTGTTTGTGTGTGTATCACGTAAGTAGACAGTTGTTGTCATTTCGGAGTTCTGCTCTTTAACGGGTCTAATTTTACATCCTGCAGTGTGCCAAATAACCGCCCTCATCATCAAGCAGACTTGGTGGTGTTGCTGGTTTAGACGCCGATGGTCTGACCAGGCAGCAGGTTGTAATTGGGCCTCATGTTGCCAATGGACAATGGTTAAAATGTCTGTACCAGTAGCTCGACTCCTTATGTCAGTTGTTCTTTATTTTATTGGATTGGCCAACGGGAATACCAAATGGCTCTCACTACAGCCTTCGTAGGCCCAACGAAGCCATTAAAATCAGATCAGCGTGTTTAATGTTTCTCTTGGATAGTCACAAATAGACGGATGCAAAATAAGAAAAGATAGTAGGGGAGAGAATTCCAGAAGGCAGACATTCTGTGCAGAGAGAATGGACGTTACGGTTAATAAGAGGAATGTGTGAATAGATATAAAGGTGGCTGTAGGAGGAGAGGGGAATAAGACAAGGATTCTTAAACAGAAATGGTAAGGAGCCAGTCTGCTACGGATTCGATTTCCTTAAAATCTGACATTCGCTTTCATCACTTCTAGACAAATAAACAATTATAAATTGGATTTAAGTCTATTTTACGCCGCTCCTATAGAGTTTTGTGCCAAGTCATACATTTGATAATCAACTTGATTTAAAATTATTGAGTGTAAAGCTCAACAAGCTTTAGTTTCAAGATCTTAATTTTATATCTATTTGTTGGTTTTCTAAAATTATCCTCTATAAATATTTCCATCAATAATATAATTTCCTTACAACCGGCAGCTCCTTTTTGTAATTCCTCTTGTATGTACTGTACCTGCACAGAGCCTTGAAGAAATCTTTCTTAGATATTATTTGTTCATGTTCTAAATGAACAGAATTCATTGAACCATTCATTTCCTCTGCTAGATTCGATTGAAACCCTTTTGGGTATGATGGTAAGAAATATGTTAATAGGGAGATAGATGATGCTCGTCTACATTTTATATTGGAAAGTAACAAAGAACAGAACAATCAGGTTAGTGTTTTCCGCGAGCTTACTGTACATTTGAATATTTCTAATTCCTATATGTTTCTTTGACTTTCTAATGAAAGACGACTCAGTACGAATGGTTATTGTAAAACACAGTTTCTTTGGGTGTGTTTAATGAAAAGAAAGTATGAAGCGATCCATACCGTACGAAGTAATTACAGACTACGGCTGACTGAGAGAACGGGATTAATCCCTGGCAAAGGATGTAAAGCACGATAGAAATGAAACTGTGGAGTACACCAGGACAACAAGTTAATTTCAAGTAAACATAAGTAGCCAAAGGATTTATAGAAAATCGAGTTCGAAATACCGACATGGTTCAGCGTCAAACTAAATGTCTGACATACTATTTTGTATACTCTCTATTTAAACTGACCGCTTAGAATTTAATATAAACTAGCAGTACTCTAAAATAATCTATTTTGTAGATTATAAGATGAAATTGTGTATTTTTCTGAAATATTGAACTTTGAAATGAACTAAAAATCCATGTAGGTAATATTGTAGGCGCTATCTCAAGAATCAACATCCCTAAAAGCGATATTCTATCGGCTTCTATTCTGGGATTTATTATCTATTATTTTCCTCTTTACACCAAGAAGCAAACAACCTTAACTATGGAACAAAACCGATCCTCCCAGACTAGTAGGAAGAAGGAAGAAAAGTGTTATCAGACCAAAGATATAATGACCCGAATGCTTGCAAAGGTACCCAAGAACCAGACGATTTTGTTCAAGTAGGCGGTGGATTTAAGTTTACCTGCCAGGAACAAGAACAGTCCATTTGACGGAATTCCGTCTACTAAATCTCATACAAAACACTCTTGTTTACCCACAGGTTTTGGGTGAAAGTTCATGGCCATGTTGTAGCACTGTGGAGTCAAATTTGAAATCATATAGTTTTTTTGAGAGATTTTAACCACGCAGGAATGCCTGTGCGTAGCTCTCTATTCACAAAGCCATGCAAATGCACAAAAGTTTTAGTAGAGAAATTGAATTTAATTTTCACTAACCGCAATACAGTCATGTCTTATTAAGAGTTTACTTCTTGCGCCGCAATACTTCCCGCATTTTCATGTGATATTGGCCACCTGTCAGCAGACATCAGGTTCAGAATTTCTAGAAAAAGAGAAATTTTATTGCGTATATACCAAGCGTACCAAATCAGTAAAAGTGAAGTGATGCACATATAATTACTTTTTATGTGATCCCTTAACCTGAAACTTATTCTTAAAATCCTTCATTACGTGAATGACAGCTCCTCATTCTGTAATCAACATTGAGTCGTGAGATCGACCTACGGAAGTTAAGATATATGGGCAGCTTTAAAGTGAATCTGACAATGGCAATATTCGTATAGGAAATTGGGAAAATACCATACTTAATTGGACCTCATGGAAAAAAATGCTGATTGTATCCAAACACTTGAAGATTTTCCCATTAAGCATACCAAATTAAAACGAGGCACACGGAAAGGTAACTCCGGAGATTTATAACCCTTCAAATATTCAAACTCGGACCTAGAATCTTTAGATTATTGGCTTTATCTTCTTTTATCTTCTTTTCCTGACATCAGCCATTAGACTACGGCCATGCTGGAGCACCGCCTGGAAGGGGTTTTGTCGAACAGGTCGATCCTGATGCTTATTTCTTTTAAAGCCTGGTACTTATTCTACCTGTCCGTTTTGCAGAACCGCTAAGTGACGGAGACGTAAACAAGCCAAGTCTAGTTGTCAAGTGGTGTGGGAAACAAATACAGACACACACATAGTCATATATATTATATATATATATATATATATATATATATATATATACACGACGGGCTTCCACACAAATTTACTCTAAAGGAATTGATTACCAGATGTTATAGTAGAAGACACTTGCCTAAGACCTCTCTGCAGTGGGACTGAATCTGAAACCACGTTGTTGCACACAGCTATACGTCAAATAATATTTTTGCTTATATTTACAAGTGATATCATCGATATATCTCTCGTAAATCTAAGATCAAAGAGTACCACCTTCGCTCCCAGTATTTTGTACACAACCTCTTTATTTATTTGTCTGGAGCAAGCAATAAGGATACTTCATCGTTGATCCAGATATTGCGACATGGACCGCCAATGATATCAGAACGATTCACTCGTTTATGAGATTTTATCATTTCGGCTAAGCATTATCATTTGTTTCGTAATTCGAAGATTTTCGGTAAAATCCGACGTAATGGAGTGTAGGGTGATATCGTGTTATAGGACAGTTCCCTGACTGTCGCAAATGAAAGAAATGTTTTGGCAAACGGAAGACTAGTTAAGTGATGGAGAAAAGATGAAGTTTGTTACTTTAATTGTTATGAATGAAGTCAAAATTGAGTCAGATTTAACATGAAAAAGTTCTCTATTGATATCTAAATCATAAATTATTGTTCACAACTAGTTGATATTTTATTGTTGATAACTCCTTGACATGCTGTTAATATCTAGTTGATATATGTTGATGATAACTGGTCGATATCTTGTTGTTAAGAAAATGGCGATATCTTGTATGGAAGGTGAATGTTTCATCATCAGAGAAATGCATAGGTAACCTAGTTTTGAATAATTAATTCAAATTAATTAGCATTTATTAAGTTGCTAATAGAAAAAAAATACTATTAATAACAGAATTATTAATTAGATTAACTAAACAGATCATATTTATATGTCAGAGGCAGGCAAAAGGAAGCTGCAACATTCTTGTCTTACTTAAAAATGCAAGTATGTCCTGAAGGAACAAACCTATTATCAAAGGTGATCCAGTCACGACGATATCGTCCCTTAGGATTACCTTATCCACTTTTCCATTCCTGTTCTTAAGAGAGTACGATTTATGACTTGAAAGACAGAACTATTAGCTAATACTAACAACTAGTTCGTTTACATGGGTTCGTTTCCTAAGAGTATTACAAGCTTGTTAAACATTGAAGGGTATTAATTAAAAACTGAGAGCGTATTGAAGTTTCTGTCCATTTCTAGGCGCTATTTCTGAACTCCCGTCATCAAAGTTTCTGAAAATATTGAGGAGTAGGGTGATCCATATTCTTTTACTGGGATACAGCTGAGAAATGCAAAATGATATCGAATGGGATTTAAATCTGTTCGTCAACTGATGAGAAACTAACCGCTTTTATCTATCGTGCAAGATATAGAATTACAGAAAAGAATATCCGTCGTAATTGAATTTAGAGTTGATTTATCTCTATTGTTAGGGAAACTTGAATTAACCTGCAAATATGTTAACATTGTTGCAGAGTTATTTTGTGCAACTACGCAAAGCTAAAGGAAAAGTGTTTCGAAAGGAATATATCACTTCGGACCAGGGCCGCATATTTTGAGGGAGAGCTCACTTGGTAAAACCAACTTCAGTTCTAGAATATTATTTAGTTAATCGATCATTGAGGAAGGAGACAAGGCCAAGTCTCTTCGAGAAACATTTGATCTCACAAAGACAGGGACATAAACTATTATAACATATATTGTTCTGCGTTCTACCGATTCCACTATTGACTCAGTCATCAGGAGAGCCCGTATGTAGGGGTTCGTTCCTCTTGAAAGAAGCAGTTAAATGTCTTCTTGGAATTGTATCTTACTACTATCACTCCACTATCTATCCGCTCAGTCGAAGTCGACTCTTGGTTACTCGATGGATCAGTGTTCTCAAGCCAGTTCTATCCTGGGTTGCTTCTTTCAGATTGGCTTTGGCCATTCCCGTATCACTCTTGATAGTGTCAAGCCGGTGGGTTCTTGGTCAGCCTCTTCCTCTCTTGCCACTTACCATTCCGGGCATGATGTCCTTCTCCAGGGATTTTCTCCGCATAATATGACCGAAATATGCCAATCTATGCTTGGTGATCGTAGCTTCTAGTGGCAGTTTCGGCTTGATCTGGTTAAGAGCTTCTCCATTGGTGAGCCTCGCTGTCCACGGAATCCGCGAAAGTCCTCTCCAACACCAAAGCTCGAATGCATTAATTTTCTTCTGGTCAGCTTTCTTTAGTGTTCAGGTCTCGCATCCATATGTTGCTATTGGGAAGACGATTGCATTCACCAATCTGCATTTGGTAGCGAGTCTGATGTCTCTACTCTTCCAGACCCTGGTCATGCTGACCATTGCCTCTCTGCCTAGTACTATCCGCCGCCTTATTTCTGGACTGCAGTGACCATCTCATTTTCTTTTGAGCCAAGGAAGATGAAATCATCAACCACTTCGATCTCTTCATTATCGATCTTGATGCTGATGTTTGTTTTGGCTGCTGTTGACATGATCTTATATCTTACCACTTTATAAAAGATGTGGACGTTGGATAATGTTATACTAGATAAACTTAGTCTGCAAAAACATGTGAGGATTACGGTTGGAATGCATTTGATAATAGATGTGTTTGAGCAGGACTAACCTGAAACTGAAAATTAAACCTAAAACTCTAATTAGTAATACTACTTTTATAATATGCATTAGACAACGCAATATTAGTTGTAATATTTCTGAAAGAGATGACATTTTATTACTGCTGAAGTGATTTTGGTAATTACTGTTTCATGCTAGGCATTAATACGAAGACAAGTGTGTTAAGTGGTAAGAGGAACACAACGTGATTTGAACTTATCGGAACTCTCGCCTACCAAATTTCTGTTCACGTCTGACGATTGTCTCCACCATGAAACTTTGTACAATTAGATGAACGAAGATGTCGAAATATCAGGGATTTTCAATTGAAAGTTGAAAATGAATATGTTACGCAGTGCAACCCCTAAGGAGAATACACATACCCTCTTCCACGGGAACACACACACTGATATGTATGTATGTATGTATGTATGTATGTATGTATGTATGTATGAAGGTATGTATATCTATGTAAGTATGTACGTATGTGTATGTGCATGTTATATATATATATATATATATGTGTGTGTAGTATAACGATACATCGTGCAAATATTGTGATATAAGACTCGATATGTGGAATGGAGTGGATACGTTTAATAACATTGACAATCTACTTTAATTATGTATATTATGCTAGCAAACTGATTGGCTTTGTAGAGGCTTTGCTGTTACCTTTCATTTTGCGTACGTCTCCTACTTACATTTTGCGTACGTCTCCTACCTAAATTATAAAAGATTAGTTAAACACATTTGGAAAGGGCTTTGACCGAACTTGATCATAAATGATTTATATTTTCTCACACGTTTCAGGAATCGAGCAAAAACAAGAATTAAAGCTCGAAAATTGTTGTTATTTAATAGGTTATTTTCGTGTAAAGAATGAATAAATTGTGAAATCCAAGATCGAAAACTGATTGATGAAGTAGAAAGGCTGGACTTTATTGTTTTTAGTTGAGATTGGAGAAGGCAATACATCAGCAGAATTTTGTAAATGAAGTGTCCGTTTGACAAGCGGTAGTAATTAAGTTTTACTTTCCAACTGCGTAAACAGTGACGTGTCTTAATAGCTGCTAAAACACCATCTTAGAAGTGACCTCTTTTAGAATTCAACATCATTTATCGCTGCAGCTTCATTAATTGACTTAAGAATTTTTATAGAAAAGCTAATGGTATTTTTCACGACATGTCCTTTTCCCCCTTTTTCTTGTATGTGTATTGTTTGTGCAAGTGTATGTGTTATAACTTACTGTCAGCTGTGATTAAACTCATTTAGATTTAAACAATGTACTTTTAAAATTATGTCGTTATTGAAGCCACTCTGTTTTTCATCTCATTTATTTTTAAATAACGAAAAACAATGCTGCATTCTTCAAAAAAAAAAAAATTCTGTATGTGCTTACAGAGGTGATATGTGATTTTAATATTTGAAGTCTAACTTCATTTATAACAATCTTCTACTATATTTTATTACGACATACGAATAAATATAAGGTAGTTTCATTAGAATATTTTCCCTCGCCCTTTATATCTAAATACCACTTGTAAATTGTTTTACTTGAAGTAGATCATTCTATTCGTTCTTTCACCTATTCTTTCTCTTGAGAAGCAGCGAAGGAGAGGCAATAAGAAAGTCTTTCCGCAATATTTGTTGGAAAGCTCATTAGATTCTACTTAGAGTTGACAAGCTTCAAATGTCAAAAAGGTGTGTGGTCGATGTTACTGGTCTGTCGAGGCTTCGAATATTTTCTTTGCTTTTACTTATGTAATCAACCATCACTGCTTTGTCAATACTCGTGTTTACATATTGTTTTATCAAGCTGACATTTTATGTATGTGAATGTAGCTATGATAACCTCTTACATACATATATAAATACACACAAAGACACAGACACACACACGCACGCACACACACACACACACACGCACACACACACACACACACACACACACACAATAATCATGATGACTATCCACCAGTGGCGCGGAAGTCCATCATTGACCACTGACCATTGCCATGAAAAATGCCAACAATGCCTGTTTTGAAGTCGGGTAAGACCATTCCTGCACAAGATGCAATGTGACTACTTAAGGCGAAATTACCTTGTATTTTCGTCTCGGGTCTGTTGGTGGTGAGTTGTCATTCTTTTGGGTAATGACATGGTTGTCTATCCTATGTCATTTTGTTGACATCCACCAAATGTAATTGTATAGATTAAATTTTCCGAGCTGCAGGTGAAGTTGACTTCTACGTTAAAGGTTTGCCCACCTTTAAATGTGAATTCTGATTCTTAAATTAGGTGTAGGCTGGTGTTACAATTTGTTCTACCGCTTGTTCGGTTGGGGATTGGTTTACGTAATTACGTTCCAGTGAGAATTTGTTTTAGTTTTTTGGGCTAATTTTGATTTTGATGATTTGATGTGTTTCGATATATATATATATGTATGGAAACACATCAATATATATGAGTGTCCCTTGAAATAGAAAATAGTCTTTTACGATAACATGGTGGACCAGGTCAGTTTAAGCTACCCTACTACTATAATGTAAACTTTTTTTTAACTTATAATATTCTGTGCGTGTATGTATATACAGATACAATACCAATATTCCACTGACTTTTTAATAATTCCTTCTGGAAACTATCTTTAACATTTTCTTGAGAATGTATATTTATGTTGTAATCTTTTGTGCCCAATATTTTAATGAACTTGTTAAACTTTTTTATGTCCTTAACATGCTCTTGTTACCAAATAATGTATATATGTTTTGTAGTATTTTGTGACAACCAATAATTAACATAACCAAACTTTTACATGTTACTTTTGACAATCTTTTTCTAAAAAGTGAAACCGGTAAAGTAAATAAACATCTTTTAAAATTGCATTTTCAAACCTTCTTTCGTATATAATTTCACTCGTGCGGTACCTTACAACTCCATTTTGTTATATATATATATATATATATATATATATATATATACACAAAGTGAGATAGGGGATGTGTACTGTATTTGATCTGGATGCTCCTATGTAATTGGTTAATAAATTATGTGAATTGGTATTATCTGGTAGTTGATGATTGATTAAAATATATTCCTCCATTTTCTTATTTTGTATTATATATATATATATATATATATAATATAATTTAATATAATATAATATAATATAATATAATATATATATGTAAGTATGTATATATATACATATATCTTATCTGTTTTTATATTTACTAATACTTAGTGACAAAATATAGAACATTCTCGTGTTTTATAGAAATAATTAAAAGTTATCTAGTATTTGGTGTTCAGTGTAACTCATCGCCTGTTTTCGTCGTTTAAAGTAATTTTGGATTGGTAACCATATTCTTCTCACCATAAGATTTCTTGAACATCTGCCAGCTTCTGCATAGACAAACAATATATAATGTGTGAAACATGAGACAAAATTTACATTTCCGTTCACTTTATATATATATATATATATATGCCGGAACACATTAATCAGTTTGTCATATACACTATATGTATTCATGTTTCTGTACAATATAGATCTGACACTGATTTCAGCTGAAGAGAAGATATTTTCCCCAATCTTGTTCCATAAACATTCGATTTTAAAATGAATCACATTAATATTAGATTAACACAAATCATTTGAATTGCAGTGAAACGCATTTGACCAGATAAATGTTAAGGATAATACAGAAGTTAATCTTTATTCACAATTTAATAATCGTCAATCCAAACATTTCCAGGAAGATATAACCATGTTGTCACGTAAAAGTTAATGATATCAGAGTTACAGCACCTCTGCGATACAGAAGGGTTCCGTTCCTGAAAATCTTTTAGGTCACGTGAAACTCTATTACATGGAACCTATTTTCCTATCAATTTCCGTGCGATATGAAAGTCAGGGAATATAGAAGTCCATGGGAAAATACATTACGCTTTACGGAACTTCACGTTACAGCAAAACGTTACGCAACCCTTTTATAACGTGGACAACGCCTTTATTTTACAGATATATCCATGAATTTGTGTTGAACGAAATACATGACATAATAGGTACAACATGCGATACGGTAATACTAATTACGTATCTTTGACTGTTTATTTGTTTCGGTCATTAGACCGTGGCCATACTGGGGCACTGCCTTGAAGAACTTTAGTTGAACGAATCGACCCCAGGACTTATAATAACTTTTTAAAGCCTGGTACATATCCTATCGGTCACTTTTGCCCAAGAACTGAGTTACGGAGACATAAGCACACCAATACCAGTTGCCAAGTGGTGGTGGGGGAAAACACAGACTCAAAGGCACACAGGCACCATATACGGCAGGCTTCTTTCAGTTTCCGTTTACCAAATTCACTCACAAGACTTTGGCCTGTCCGCGGTTGGAGTAGAAGACACTTGCCAAAGGTACCACAAAGTAGAACTGAATCATGTGATTGGGGAGCAAGCCTCTTACCACGCAGTTACAACTTCACCTTTAATCACACAATCACACAGCCATACCTGCGCCTATATACTTATGTTTACGTTCTGAGTTCAAATTCCGCCGAGGTCGACTTTACCTTTCAAACTTTTATGGCCGATAAAATAAAAACCCGTTAAATAAAAACCTGGGGTCGATGTAATCGACTTATCTTCTCCTCCAAAATTGCTGGCCTTGCGACAAAATTTGAAATCAGTATTCGTTACGTTTGTTTACGTTCTGAGTTCAAATTTCTCCCGCTTCAACATCGCTTCTCACATAAGAGTTCGAAAGCGAAGTGTCATTTATATACAAGTCTCAAAGGCGGCGAGCTGGCAGAAGCGTTAGCACGTCGGGCGAAATGCATAGCTGTATTTCGTCTGCCGTTACGTTCTGAGTTCAAATTCCGCCGAGGTCGACTTTTCCTTTCATCCTTTCGGGATCGATAAAATAAATACCAGTTACGCACTGGGGTCGATGTAATCGACTTAATCAGTCTGTCTGTCCTTGTTTGTCCCCTCTATGTTTAGCCCCTTGTGGGTAGTAAAGAAATATATATACAAGTCTCAGTCAACCATAGCTATCTCTATGAATAATAAACCTTGTGTCAATCTTTGATTGATTTACTTTTTAATTTATTCTCTCGTCAAAATATAATGTGATTTCACTGCATTTAAAATTGTAAATGACATGTAATAGTCATAATGGATAATCGATATTTTTTAATCAATACACGCTGGCCGTTCTTAAGAAATGTCCCTTCTCATATACTTTTCTACTATGGGCAAAGGCCTGAAATTTGTGGGGAGGGGGCCAGTCGATTAGCTCTACTACAGTAAGCAACTAGTACTTAATTTATCGGCCCCGAAAGGATGAAAGGCAAAGTCGACCTCGGCGGAGTTTGAATTCACAACGTAAAGACAGACGAAATACCTATTTCTTTACTACCCACAAGGGGCTAAACACAGAGGGGACAAACAAGGACAGACAAACGGATTAAGTTGATTATATCGACACCAGTGCGTAACTGGTACTTATTTAATCGATCCCGAAAGGATGAAAGGCAAAGTCGACCTCGGCGGAATTTGAACTCAGAACGTAAAGACCGACGAAATACCTCTGAGCATTTCGTCCGGTGTGCTAACGATTCTGCCAGCTCGCCGTCTTGTCCCTTCTCATATACATCTTACTTATGACTATGAATAGTTAATAATTCACACGTTATGACCATTTTTCACTTTAAAAATGAGTACATAATAGAATTTTGAAAACATTCTCTGAGACAAGACGCGGTGTATGAAGAGCAGCTGTGCCATTTAGTCGGATCTATAAGTCGCTGGCATACATTAAAAAGTGACGTCTAAAGCGAACACTATCATCAGAAAATAGCGACAATTTTTTAACCTAAAATTTCACTCACTTTCTAAGTTACAGCAGATTTGTTGCGATAAATATAGATTTAGGGTAATAGATCTTCGGTAAATATAGATTAAAGGTTAAAAAAAGAAAAACGCACATGTTTCAAGAATTAATGAAGTTACTGTTGGAACAATAGATATTCAGATGCTAAGCAGAAGAAAATTCTAGCGATCATGTCAACGATTTTGACATGCATTCATATGATGAACTTCAGTTGTATAAGAAAAAGAAAAAAAAGATCATAATTGCTGTGTACTTTATGTCTCTCCAAATAATCATTTTTACTACTCCAGTTGCTATGATACTGCGTTACCTTTTCTATTTCTGGTAATGATGTTAGCAAATGATTTATCAATTGCCAAACCAAGATATCTTATTAAAACAATGAATAAAAAAAAAATCAACCAAAATGAATAAATTTCATTTTGATATATTTCTTTTCGCACAACTGTTTTACGTAAATTTCAAGCTTCTATAGTTACAATTTCACTTTAACGAAAGCATATAACAGAGACACTGTTCCCCAGTTTCAAAAACAGATGGCTAGCAGTTCGTTTTATTGAATTACCATACTCTCTCCATATTCATTTGATAAATATAAGCTTTCAAATCTCTCACCGGTTTGATAATTCACAGAGAGAGGAAAAGAGAGTAGGAAAAAGCAGAAAATGTAGATCGTTCTTTATAAAATGTTCAGTAATTCTTGATGTAAAAATTCTTGTATGACTGAAAGATTCGTTCTTCGCATCATGGAGACACATATGTGAAGTGTATTCCCGTTTTCATTTTTTACTGATAAATAATGATGAGGATGATGGATCTTCCATTGGTTTCGACGATGAGCTTTCAGTTATTGGACCTGAGGGTATGGTTAAAAACATTAACTGAAGGTTTTACAGAGAAATTGGAAACGGGCCCTCATGAATCCAAAGCGAACATAATCTCTGACAAGTGATTATATATATATATATATATAT
The DNA here is from genome assembly GCF_006345805.1 of Octopus sinensis. Lineage (NCBI taxonomy): Eukaryota > Metazoa > Mollusca > Cephalopoda > Octopoda > Octopodidae > Octopus > Octopus sinensis. The sequence goes on along the minus strand of NC_043006.1, from coordinate 1,277,519 downwards.
ATATATATATAATATATATATATATATATATATATATTATATATATATATATATATAATGAAAAATGAACCCAAAGAATTATATGTATATGTAGAATTCTAAATATGCTCATTACATATATTTTGATCTTCCAATACAGAAACACGTGTGGTTCCTTTTTAACTATAATTTTAACTTAAGTAAGGGCTAATTAAGGCAGTATATTTTATATCCTGCCATTGTACTGGATTTATCCTCAAGTATTATTTCTCAATGTACATATAAATAGCATGAATTTTCCATCATAAATACTCGTTATTCTTTTTGCATTATCTGAAATGGAATTCCCACAAATCTATTGATTGAAATCCCAATAACTGAACTATGTGTGTATATATATATATATATATATATATATGTCAGTGACTTTTGGGACACCCTGTATATATATATATATATATATATATATATATATTATATATATATATATATATATATATATATATATATTTCCTGAGCGCCATACTAATACAATTGTTCGTTTGTTTTCCACCTGCCTTCGTCTTTTGTTTATTTTCATAAAGCTTCCCGTTATATATATATATATTATATATATATAACTAATGTAGGATAAAATTTTTTTCGGGAAAAAATTTTATCAATGGCCAGCATATCAAAAAATACCTTTAAAGGTTAAATTTATAAATAATTTACAAAAATAAGGGCAAAAGAAAAATTCTAATGCCAAATATGCCGAAAAAAGACAAAAATTGTTAATAACAATTATAATTTATGCGTCTCGAAACAAACCGATAGAAATTTCTCAAAAATGCGTTATTACCGTATTGGTCCCAATTTCGGGGTTAATTCATAAGAATTTTCCCCTCTTCAGCGATAAATACGTGAGATATAAGTGAAATACTTACTCATATAAGTATATATATATATATATATATGTGCATGCGCGCGCGCGCGTGTGTGTGTTAGAGCGAAGTTATGTTATGTATATATGCTAGAGCGCCCCTACCCCTCGCATAGCTCTCCCTTATTCTGTCTTGAATACTGAAAATGTAAGGAACTGTAAACTTGTTTCAATGCTATTAACTTTGCATTGGTTAAAGTATTACCTATATAGCATTTTATAAGTTATATGCAACCCCACCACCACCACCACCACCTGAAAAATAAAACTCAGTTAGTAGAATCTTTATAGTTTGTATTAATTTTTTAAAAAATAAAAACAGCCTATATTCAGAAAAGCAGTTTCAACGTAAAAAAAAAATGTAAATTCTTACTGACTTGTGACATGCAATACACAAAACTATGCACGAACCTCGAACGAAATACATGAACAGCTAACACCGTAAAATAAGCATTAATAGAGTTTACTATTTAATTAAAAGGCCATTGTTTTCAGTGAAAGTGAGGTAAACTTTTGTCTTGATTTCTGTACATTTAATATGTATTTTCGTAGCCTACTTTGACTTCAGAACCTTTTATCACTAAATTGATAGCATGTTCGATTCCTTGGCTATGACAAGGAAGAGGTATTGGCTATGTCAGTCAGATCTTTTTATCTGTTTGTCATAACACGTGCTGGTGCATATATCAAACATTTCATTGAACTCCTCTAATTTCTTATGAAAACTATCTTCTCTTTGCTTGATAGGTATTTTGTTTAATTTATAAGATGATTCACTCAATCTCTCAATTTTTAGACCTATTTCCTCATACTCAATAAAAGGAAAAGAAAATGTGTCCCATATTGCTTGCACATCTGCAGCAACAATCCGGTAGTATTCTTTGGGTGTGGGTGAAGTTTTTGATATCTGTTCCTCACGTTTTCTTATGTATAAATAATGTCGGAATACACCAGCCTTTGATGGGAGTCATTGCTGTAGGAAATTCTGCAGGAAATCCAAATGCTGAACTACGGCTTTTACTTCTAGTTGCCATTATATAATTCTATATACTTAAATTATTACACTTTAACTTTATGTAGGTATTTTTGTAAACTTAATACAACTTAGCTCTAAAAGAATGTGAAAAACAAAAGAAAATCATTTAACAAATGTATACATTTTCTAAAAAAAAAAAAATTATTTAACACATATTGAAAAGTTATAATTTTACCATGTTGGAGGGGTTCCTACCTATCAATTGTCTTATATATATCAATGTTTTTGCTATCTTTATTCATCAGATGTTCTAAACAAGGTTTCTACAGTGAAATATGATCAAATGTTTCATATCCATAAACAATTAAGTATATATGTGTTAGAGATCATATGATTAATATAAAACGTTAGGTTATTTAATTGTGGTAGGTGTATGCGAGGGGTAATTTTCATATATTTTATTTAAAATACTATATATATATATATATATATATAGGGAGAATTCACGAGAAAAACAAAAGACGAAGACAGGTGGTGTAGAAAACAACCAGATGTATTAGTATAACTCTTTACTCTTTTACTTGTTTAAGTCATTTGACTGCGGCCATGCTGGAGCACCGCCTTTAGTCGAGCAAATCGACCCCGGGACTTATTCTTTGTAAGCCCAGTACTTATTCTATCGGTCTGTTTTGCCGAACCGCTAAGTGACGGGGACGTAAACACACCAGCATCGCTTGTCAAGCAATGCTAGGGGGACAATCACACAAACACATACACACACATATATATACATATATACGACAAGCTTCTTTCAGTTTCCATCTACCAAATCCACTCACAAGGCATTGGTCGGCCCGGGGCTATAGCAGAAGACACTTGCCCAAGATGCCACGCAGTGGGACTGAACCCAGAACCATGTGGTTGGTTAGCAAGCTACTTACCACACAGCCACTCCTGCGCCTCGGGAATTGAAAAAATCTTTAACATTTCGAGCCTACGCTCTTCCACAGAAAGAAACAAGGAGATAGAGAAAAATGTGTGTAGTGGTTACCGATCTATCATGGGTGAATATATACATATATATTCATAATTATATAATTCAAGTTGTTCTTTAGAGATTGGTATATTGACACTTTTTTTAATTACATTCCCGAAATCTCTTCCATTGGTTAAATAACGCTAGATCTTCAAAGTTCTCAATAATCTGTTAATATCGTCTCGTATAATTCTCTACGGCGTGAGTGTGTTACTTTTCTTTATCGGTTAAACTCTGTGTTGTTCTGCGATTTCACTCGCGTAGTTATTAGTGATTATGGTTTATTTAATGTAGTTATTTCCTTATATTATGGTGCAATATATTATAGTCTTCAGATGTCGGTAATGATGAAACGACTGAAATTTAATATTTATCAGAAAACTCGCAATATTTGTCTATCTAAATACCGCCATGAATTTTTTTTTTATGTAGCGACCGAGTTGATGTGTTTATTGGTTTTCATTAAGAAAGTTTATACTTGTACTTTTGTACCTAATTGATAAGAACATTTTTAAGCGTAGTTATGTTCAATATCTTGCCTTTATTTACTCAAAAAACTAATTGCCGTCGGTGTTTCAGATTTAAATTGGTTATCTTTTTAATATTTGTTCCCAAAAGAAACTGATAAACGTGTGTCTGAGGGAGAGAGAGAGAGAGAGAGAGAGAGAGAGAGAGAGAGAGAGAGAGTGGAAGAGATGTACAAACACGCGCATAAAATGTCTGTTTATCTACAAAAATATATAATATAATATATATATATATATATATATATATATATATATATATAATTATACATATGCATATATGTATGTGTGTGCGCGTGTGTGCATTAATATATGCACTCTATTATAAAGCAGTGAGAATGAGTGCTCAATACCGTATTGGAGGATAAATATTCTTTATTTGTGGGTTAACCAGACTACCATTGGTTTCATGTATGGGAAATCTCTTTACATGAAACCATTTGTAGCCTTGTTAACCCACAGATAATAATAATAATAATAATAATAATAATAATAATAATAATAGTAATAATAATAATAATAATAATAATAATAACAATAATAATAATAATAATAATAATAATAATAACAATAATAATAATAATAATACTGATAATAATAACAAGAGCACTGAGAGAGCGCAAATCTCCGCCAAGGCAACACCAATGTCCTCTCAACGATCAGCCGGAGATGATTTTTAAAATGAGAATATCTGAAATAAACTCGACTGCTCTCACAAACGATAATACTAAAAGTGAACCCGACCGCTCTCAAGAATTAAGTAAAAAAAAAACCCGGAAAAATAATACAGAATCTTTTTCCGGTACCAGATCGATCCCAATGATAGTCATGGAATGTAAAGGTGGGTGTGCGGGCCATGTTTGTAATGCTGTGTGTGTGTCGTCTGCAGTTTGGAACAGTGACAGTTTTCCCTAAGAAGACCTTAATTAGTTTATCCATTGATATAATGTCTTTACGACCATTAAGGCCTATAGTGAAAAATTTATCCGTGCGTGTAAGAAAACGGTTAACTTTGCTGTTCTTTTCGGAGTCGATGGAGTCAATTTAAGGCCATGGATTGGCGTAATCATTAACATATCGGACAAAATCCCTCACAGTGTTTGCTCAGACAAATCTTTGTATTCAGAATTCTTTGATGGTAGTTATAACCCGTTAACCGGATTGATACCACCGCCAAGTTCTTGGGTGCTTTTAGCGGAATTCGGGCTAGGTGTCCGGTTTCGGGAATGACAACTCCACTTTAATATCAGAGATCCTGAAAAATGAGGGGACATGACCGCTGTCCTTTCATTCCTCAGACAACTCTAAGTATACTCTTCTTTCATATGTTGAATAGTTTCGTTCAATGGTGCAGAGTAAAATGTGCTGCAGAAATAAATAAAAATGAAAGTTACTGTTATATGAAGGCCTTTGATGAAGCATTTTTCCACAGTGTCTTTTCTTGTGTAAGCGGAACAGTTTTAACTAGAAATGTAAAAATATCATGCTTTAACATGTTCATTGATATTAATTTCTTCAATAATTCATTTTAGCTTAAACTTAAATTAAAATAATAACTATTATTAAATCTCAGAATGAGATGTAAACAGTAATCGCTCGATAATGTAAAGTATAGAAGCCATCTTAGAAGCCACAGTAGAGCTACAGTAACACCCCCTCCCCTATGTGGTTAGCCATATTAAGATGGCTTCTATACTTTACAAAAAAATAACTATATTGCATTAAATATATTTATTTAACCCCCAAAAATCTAAGCAATATAAAAAAACAAAAAGCTCAAGTTTTCTTAGCCACGGTTCAAGGATTGAAAAGGTGAGAGCAGTACAAGGTTTAAAAATTTAAGATCTTGGACGACAACGGAATGATTTCAATGTCAACTTTTTTCAGAGCAATGAGCGAACATAATTCAATTAAACTTTTACCGTCCAACATTCCCATAATGAGAACAAATTTTAAAATTGCATTACAAATGCACTAATAATTAATATTATGATTTGACTGCGTAATTACGCTCACTTAACCACCATCTAATATAAGGTTGTCCCAAAAGTTCGTAGAAAGTCTTGGAAAATAATGGTCTTTATTTTGAGGAATAATTTTTGTTGTTATTGTTTGTACATGGCGAGTAAAAATTTCAATTTTCGCAAGTATTTACGAACTTTTGGGACAACCTAATATCTACTGAAACTACAGCAATTATTTGTAAAGATTTCTTCATGTGAACCAGCTATAAAATTTATGTTTGGGAACATGGTAAAACCTAAGAAAATGATATTTTTAGTGCAAATTTGGTACATAGAATTAATATTGAATGGGAAACAGGCAATATATCAAAAAATTACGATCTTTTCTCATTGCAACTATAAGCTGCCTCTGGAGGGTTAATACCCACTAAATAGACATTTTCCGTTAATCTGTGCAACTGTTGGCGATTAGGCATTAAAAGGGAAATGATTAGGCATCTAGAGAGGAAAAGCCAGTGTGTAAAGCATTTCAAAGCTACTATATCCGTAAACATCAAGCTAAAACTGGCTGTTGACCTTATGGCTAAACTTATTTATCCCTTTATATCTTTTATTATTTAGAAGGTCAATTGATTTGAGTTTTATAGAATCTGGATGGACTGAATCTCAGTCGTATTGTTTACGAAGAATGCAACTATATCTGTAAGTCTGGGGAAAATGTTGTTCATGCATCCATAACAACAATGCATCATCTATCACTGCCACTACGACAATGACTACGACTGCAATGACAACGACAACGATCGCGAAGGCCGCCAGCACCACCACCACCACCACCACCACCACCACCACCACTACCACCTCTCACCACCACCACCACCACCACTACTACTACTACTACTACTACTACTACTACTACTGCTGCTGCTGCTGCTGCTACTACTGCTGCTGCTGCTGCTGCTGCTGCTGTTATTGTTAAGCAAAGAGACAGGTAAGGGTGATTAGGTGATGGTCTAGGGCTTAGAGGAGCGGGAGACCCCAGACCTTGGGAAAAAAAACTTTGTTCGTCTTGTTGTAGTCTAGGGCTCTTCGTTGACGCCCCACACCACTGGGAGGTTGCCCTCGAAGTCGCTGGAAATGGAGATCTCCAGGTCCAAATCCTTGAACGGCTGCTGGTGCTATTGCTACCACCACCATCGCAGCATACCAAATCTCAAGTACATGACAAGGAACAGGTACACTGAATCAAGCATGAGACAGTGAGTGACCCTCGAGGCGGTTGTCTCACCAATTAGAAGCTGTAGCCAAACCTCCGTCAAACCACTCCTTACCACCCTTAAAAAAAGAAAGGATGCAGTGTGCAAAGTAGTCTCTGTGCATTGTCCAAGAGAAAAAGATGGTATGACTGGGCATTATGATTCAGAATATTTTTGATCAGAAGTCTACAGGATCAGGACTAATATAATATAAACATTAATAGCTAAACGTATGGCTGTGAATATTCGTATAAATTAACTCAGCTGAATTATAATACCTTAGCAAGACATACGCCAACAAGTAAGTCTCTATTTAGGCGTTGGAACCGCAAGAAATATCGATCAAATATCGCTCAAACCTTACTCTATTCTCATGAAAGGAAGGGTACACTGAATATTTATTCCCATTTAAATGTGGATTTTCTGTTAGAACAAAGAGTACTGTGGTAGAAAGCATGAGAGAAACTCTCACATTGGCTTTTGGCATAAAGTGCACTCTTGTTTATATCGTTAGCGGGGAGATAAATCACCCACGTTTAAGCGGGAATAAATATTACCTCTCAGTATTAAGTTTGCCTCTGTCGCCAATATACACTGAATAATGTAGACCGCGTTACACTACGTTTACAAATAAAACAGAAGATTCTTCTGTGGAAAGATTGCTTTGATCATGCGTCAAAATCAAAGACAAGGACGATGTGATATCAAACAGAAGCTCTGTCAATAATAACCACAACAAGAACAAGATTAAGAACAAAAGCAACAACAGTAACGTTACCTTAATATTCCTACTGACCTTCATTGATGGGAGAGAGTAATGCATCCTCGAATAAAACTTATATCCTAATATAGAACTCTACTATGCATCCTAGTGTGAAACTGTGCTGCACAGTGATAGTGGAGGCGCAATGGCCCAGTGGTTAGGGCAGTGGACTCGCGGTCGGAGGATCGCGGTTTCGATTCCCAGACTGGGTGTTGTGTGTGTTTATTGAGCGAAAACACCAAAAAGCTCCACGATGCTCCGGCAGAGGGTGGTGGCGACCCCTGTTGTACTCTTTCGCCAAACTTTCTCTCATTCTCTCTTCCTGTTTCTTGAGTAACGCTGCGATGGACTGGGGTCCCGTCCAGTTGGGGGGAACACATGCGCCACAGAAACCGGGAAACCATGAGCCTGGCTAGGCTTGAAAAGGGCGAAAGAAGAAGAACACAAGTGATATAATTGCATCATAATGAACTTTCCTTTGCAACGGAACATTTATGTGAAGGTCGTGAGTTCTATTCCTGGCGACGCGTTGTGTCCTTGAGCAAGACACTTTACTTCACTTTATTGCTCCAGTTCACTCAGCTGTCAAAATGAGTTGTACCTGTAATTCAATGGGTCGGCCTTTTCACATCCCGTATCACGCTATGTATCCCTGAGAACTACGTTAAGGGTGCGCGCGTTTGTGGAGTTCTAAGCCACTTTCTCGTTAATTTCACAAGAAGGCTGTTCTGTTGATCGAATGAGCTGGAACCCTCCTCTCCGTAGCAGAGAGAGAGAGAGAGAGAGGGAGAGAGAGAGAGGGATAGAGAGGGAGAGAGAGGGAGAGAGAGATGGGGAGAGAGAGAGGGAGAGAGAGAGGGAGAGGGAGAGAGAGAGAAAGATTTTTTTATGAATCATAGTAAGAATCTGCATCCTGACCTGAGGCGGTTACTGACAATTTTGGGAGCTGTACTTTTGTGATCCATTCTAATAATTCGCGTTAGAGTCCGACTGTCCCTATCTGAAAGTTTGGGTTTTTTTCCGGAGTTTTGTTTCGACTATGAGGTTTTTCCCTATATCAGCAATCATAACTAGTAGCCCACAGTCCACTAGTGACTAACAATAAATTCTCAGTGCTCCATAAACAAAAGTATCCCCTGCCACATATTACCTTGGTATGAATTTTAAACTGTATCCGGTAGTGATATCCTGGTTCGAGAGTTCCAGGCTTTTGAGGAGTGTGGAACCACCCCATAACCATTATTGTTCCCATGTCTACTCTGAACCAGAGTAGTAGTATTTGTCGGGGTGCTAGGTATGGGTTGCACAGCTTGTAGCCACTCTAAGCAGGGTGCGGAGAAATCGTATGATAGATGTGAATCATTTCAGCAAGTGAACTTATGGAATCAATGGCGAATATCACGAGATGTTGAGCGGAATAACACTCTACAAATTGTCAACGGCCAGGATGAAGCCGTTCAGATTGTGAAATAATGGTACCGTCTGTAGTCGCCGCGGCGTACGGACATGAGATATTTCAGTTAGCCAAGGGCCAATCTGACTAAAACTCAAGCCAGACATTATGCCTCATCGCTTAATCTGGACGTCTGGCATGAAAGAATTATATTGGTCCGCGCTTGACTAGGATGAATGGATGGAAACAAAGTCAGTCAATATATTCATATATTTGCATATTGTAGATATTTTCCATTAGGTTATGTCTCTGACTTTTTACATTAAACTTGTTCTGGTTAATTTTTGGATGAATTTCATTGTTATGCTGTCCATGAAAATATTAAGTAAATCAAAGTTATTCTTTCATTCTTTAATTTGTTTCAGTCATTTGACTGCGGCCATGTTGGAGCACAGCCTTTAGTCGAACAAATCGACCACAGGACTTATTCTTTGTAAGCCTAATACTTATTCTATCGGTTTTTTGCTGAGCCGCTAAGTTACGAGAACGTAAACACACCAACATCGGTTGTGAAGTGATGGTGGGGGGACAAAGACAGACAGACAAACATATACATATACAGGGGTTGGACAAATTAATGGAAACATCTAGCATCATAGCATCATAATTTTGAAATACCTATAAAACCATCATGTTTTATTTTTTTCGATTTATTATTAGAGTTGCTTAATATGTTTTGATAAAATTGCTGTTTCTTTTCAGATATCATCAGAAAAAAGGTAATCAACATTCATTAAAATGACAGATCTATCGGATTTTCAAAGAGGTCAAATTGTTGGCGTTCGTATGGCAAGCGCTAGCATAACGAAAACAGCCGAAATTTTTGATGTATGAAGTACTGTCTCGAAAGTAATAACAGCTTTTGAGAAGGAGAGAAAAACTTCCTCGTCGAGACAAAACTCCGGATGAAAACCAAAACTTTTAGATAGGGACCGTCGGACCCTTACGCGAATAGTTAGAAATAATCACAAAAGTGCAGCTCCCAAAATTGCTGTAGAGCTTAATGACCACCTCAAGAACCCAGTTTCCACAAAACTCTTCACCAGGAGCTGCACGAAGCCAGATTTCATGGGAAGGTTGCATTCAAAAAACCACTACTTTCAAAAACAAACGTTGCGAAGCGTTTAGAGTAGACTAAAAACCTACAGAATTAGTCCCTAGAGCAGTGGAAGAATGTTATTTTCTCGGACGAGTCATCCTTTACCTTATTTCCGACCACCGGCCGAGTATACGAGTGGAGACAGCCAAAAGAAGCATTTGACCCAGACTGTTTTCTTTCAACTGTTAAACATGGTGGAGGATCTGTGACGATCTGGTGGTGGTGGTTGTGGTGGGGGCTTATAGCTTGGAAATCCGCCGTCCCAGTGGTTTCCCTTCATGGCAGAATTAATAGTCACGACTAAGCATTTTATCTGATCAAATTCATACTATGGTTGCAGAACTGTTTCCGGAGGGAAACGCAATCTTTCAGGATGATAATGCACCAACTCACACAGCCAAAGTTTTTACTGAATAGCACGAGGAACATTCTAGAGAAGTTGAACATTTTATCTGGCCACCACAGTCCCCAGATCTCAATATTATTGAACATTTATGGTGCATTTTAGAAAAACAAGTAAGGAGTCAATACCCTCCACCATCATCACTACAAGAACTGGAGACTGTTTTAGCTGAAGAAAGGACAAAAATTCCTTTGAAAACAATTCAAACTTTGCACGAGTCCATACTTTGTAGAATTCAAGCTGTAATTACTGTCAAAAGCGGTCCTACTCCATGTTAAAATAAATTTGTTTGAAATTTAAATGTTTCCATTATTTTGTCCAACCCCTGTATGTATGTACACACACACACACACACACACACACACACACACACACACACACACACACACACACACACACACACACACACACACACACACACATATATATATATATATATATATATATATAATTTCAACAATTGAGGGTAAAATTAATTAGTTATTAATCAATTTCACCAAGTATTCAGTATGTAAAGGGACCATTTAAGGCGAATTCAAAATATTACATTGTATAAAAGGGTTTAGTAAAATAAATTACTTTGCCACATACTGAACTCATTAGAAATAGCAGCCAAAAAAGAAAAAAAAAAGGTTTTTTTTACCCATTTCTAATACTTAAAGAAAATTTCTCTCAGATAGTGTTTACTCAAAATAACCCACGAAGGTATGGGGGTAAAAACATTAAAAAAATCACAAGTGCAAAGATTATTTGAGAACGTACGTTTCTAGATCAGCCAAATACAATTCGACATTTCTTTCGTCAGCCCAAAATTTCTTAATTCGGATTTGGAAACACTGAAAGTAGGAGCATACCCTTTTGGCGACTTTTCACCTCAGAAGATCCGTTCAAACTAACAGTGCCAACAAATTCAAAATATGCAAGCGAAGAATTCCTGCTCTCCCCCTTCCACCCACGTGGGTCAGACTAGCAAACACCATATTTTATCGGTGAAAACCGAGGCATTAAACAGAGAGAAATGAATTATAATTTCAACAATTGAGGGTAAAATTAATTAGTTATTAATATATATACGACGGGCTTCTTTCAGTTTCCGTCTACCAAATGCACTCACAAGGTTTTGGTCAGCCCGAGGCTATAGTTGAAGGTATTTGCCTAAGGAGTTACACAGTGAGACAGAACCCGGAACCATGTGGTTGGTAAGCAAGCTACTTACCACACAGCCACATGCTGTCCATGAAAATATTCAGTAAATCAAAGTTATATATAATAAACTATTGAGAAATCCTAGAATGTATATCTATTAATCCATCTATGCAACCATCCATCTACGTGTTCAAACAAGTAATCTATACAGTATAATAAAGTCGATAGTCTTTTGTTGTCAACTGATAAAACCTGAAACTACCTCTAAAAATAGATATTTCTCATATGTGAAAATTAAATTGACTATAAATTCAACGGAAATATTAATAGCTGAGACAGACATTTACTGATGAGAAAAGAAGTTTGAAAGATAAAAGACATCTTTTCGAGCAAATCTTGTGATATATTGAAATATCCCGAAGCTATCGTAATATGTGAAATATTTAATAATTTCCAGGTTTTATTACAGCGGTGTAGCTATCTATAATCTACATAAGCAGCTACTTTCGCTGACATATAATATTTCTATATAGCTGTACATGGAAATAATAACGTGTCGTTTCAGCTTTGATACGATCTGGCAGATTCGAACGTGACCACCTGGTCGCTTTGTTCTCGTTATAGGAGAACACGGCCCCTCCTTTCGATGCTGCGTGCTCACAACACACGTAATACACGTGTGTATATACATTCTTTTATTCTTTCACTTGTTTCAGTCATTTGACTGATGTCATGCAGGAGCACCGAACAAATCGACCCCAGGACTTATTCTTTGTAAGCCTAGTACTTATTCTGTAGGTCTCTCTTGTGAACAGCTAAGTTACGGGGACGAAAACAAACCAACATCGGTTGTCAAGCGATGGACGGGGGACAAACACACACACAAATATATGCGTCTATATATATATATATACTTTATTTTAAGCAGCAGAAAATTCAACAAAATCTGTTCAACAAAATTCAACAAAATTCAACAAATTCAACAAAATTCAACAGATTTTGTTGAATTTTCTGCTGCTTAAAATAAAGCATATTACTCTACCACTGGTATTTGAGTACTCTTTTTTCCACCTTGTTTCACATTTATGTGTTTACTCCGGTATATATATATATATATATATATATATATATATATGCATATAATCAAAATAAGCAACATATATACGACGAGCTTCTTTCAGTTTCCGTCAACCAAATCCACTAACAAGTCTTTGGTCGGACCGAGGCTATAGCAGAAGACAAGCTGCCTCGCAGTGGGACTGAACCTGGAACCTGGAACCATGTGATTGGGAAGCAAGCTTCTTACCGCACAGCCATATATATATATATATATATATACATATATATATATATATATATATATTATATATATATATATATATATATATATATATATATATATATAATATATATATATATATATATATATATAATATATATATATATATATATATATATATATATTTGAAATTTACAGAAAAGTAAAAGACGAAGACATGTGTATGAACAAGTGGGTGTATTAGTTTGACGCTAGGGTAAGTGAGAATGTCTTTTACGTTTCGAGCCTACGCTCTTCAACAGAAGAAAATAAGGAGAGATGGAATAAGAGAACTTGTGGATTTAGCGACCAGTCATGGTCAAATGTGAACAATTGGAGTTTATTTGTTTGTTGTGAAATGGTTTTGAAGCTTTCATCTGCTTTTCTCAGGAAGAAATCTATCTTAATCTGTTTGGGTCTCCTTGATAAATTTTCTTGGAAATCTTTTGGAACATTTATTTTCTTCCATGCGAAGTGAATTCTTGTTGAGAGCACAAGAAGGACTATGAACCAATTGGAGTTTAACAATAATAAAGTGTTCCTTTCTATCCTATAATGGTCTGGAGAAATTTCGCAAATATGGAATCGATTTGCTAGGGCAAATGTTATTTGTTAGCTGATGAAAATGTACGCGCGTGAAAATCCCACTTTAACGTGGCATTAATTATGGAAGAACACAAAATCTGACTTTCCACTTAAACAAATTAAAATTGGGTCTGTCAGTTTCGGTAAACAGCACAGTCATCAATTTTTATTTCTAAAACTGTTACTCAGCAACTAGAGAGAGAGAGAGATGGAGAGAGAGAGAGAGAGAGAGAGAGCAGAAGTAAGAGACGTTGGGAAGTGAAAGAGATGTTGACAAGAAGAAGAGTGACAGAAATAGAGTTGAAGTAACTGTGACAAAAGGGAAAGAAAGAAAAAAGGGAAAGAGAAAGAGAGAGAGAGAGAAGGAAGCTACAAGGATTTGATAAAAGTGGAGTTTGTATAAAGATAAAATATAGAAATATAAAATGGGAGAGAGAGAGGGGGAGGGGAGGAGAGAACGAAAGGCAGGAGAGACGTGGAGAGGAAGGAGAAAGAGTGGCAGCAGTAAAGCTTTCAGTGAGAAGCAAGAAGAGATAGTGTGGTAAAACAAAGTTTTGGCCCCATGGCGTGGGTGGGAAACTAACGATGGCTACGAACAGAAGAAAGAGAGGAAGGGCGACGAGATGGAGAGACACACGCAAACACTCGTCCGATTTCTCAAATTCTCTTTATGCTGCAATATTTCTCTTTTCTTTCTTTCTTTCTTTCTTTATTTCTTTCTTCTCTTTCTTTCTTTCTTTCTTCTTTCTTTTTCTTTCTTTCTTCTTCTTTCTTTCTTTTCTTTCTTCTTTCTTTTCTTCCTTCCTTCCTTCCTTCCTACCTTCCTTCCTTCCTCCTTCCTTCCTTCTTTCTTTCTTTCTTTCTTTCTTTCTTCTTTCTTCCTTCCTTCCTCCTTCTTTCTTTCTTTCTTTCTTTCTTTCTTCTCTTTCTTTTCTTCTTTCTTTCTTTCTTTTTTTTCCTTCCTTCTTCCTTCTTCCTTCTTTCTTTCCTCTTTCTTTCTTTCTTTATTTTTTGTTTCTTTCTTTCTTTCCTTCCTTCCTTCCTTCCTTCTTTCTTTCCCTCTTTCTTTCTTTCTTCGTTCTTTCTTTCTTTCGTTCTTTCTTTCCTTCTTTCTTTTCATTCCTTCTTTCTTTCTTTTCTTTCTTTCCCTCTTTCTTTCTTTCCTTTCCTTCTTTCTTTTTCTTTCTTTCTTTCTTTCTTTCTTTCGTGCCTTTCCTTCTTTCCTTCCTTCTTTCTTTCCTTCCTTCTTTCTTTCCTTCCTTCTTTCATTTCTTTCTTTCTTTCTTTCTTTCTTTCTTTTCTTCCTTTCCTTCCTTCTTTCTTTCCTTCCTTCTTTCATTTCTTTCTTTCGTTCTTTCTTTCTTTTCTCCCTTTCCTTCTTTCCGTCCTTCCTTCTTTTTTTCTTTCTTTCTTTCACACATTCAAACAGATACATCGGTATACACACTCACTCAGACACACACACACACAGCTAAACACACTCACACGCACAGACAATCTTATACCGAAACTAGCTTTCATGTCGTACATATTGTGTCGCAAAGAGTCATTCCATATTTAAAGAACAAAGAAAATTACAACAACAACAACACTAATCCTACCTACACATCAAATTTTATCTCTCAAGGGAAGGTTAGCAGCAAAAGAGTTGATGCCGTATTTAAACTCAACGAAAAAAAATTTCAATGAAACAAATACATTCAAATGAGAAAACTAATACAAAATATTTAAATAAGATTCCTGCGAAACGTTCTAACATCGTTTGTTACTAGAAAACAATTTCTAGCTGAGATTATCAGAAAAATAAATTCAATTCATTACAAATTGAAATCTAATTTGACAGAAGTTTCAAACTAATGTCAGTCAATCCGATACCAAACTAAATCTGCAGAGTTGATTAAATAATTAGAAATAGATGTTAGTTAAATTGAATTCGTTGGCGAATGGAGAATCTTCGATTTCTTTATACACACAAAACTGAGATCTAATAAGAAACATTTTAAGTTTTAGCATTTTAATTCAGAAAGAAGAATAGAATATCAGGTATGTTACAATATCATTCTTAAGGGCAAATGACCTCGGTGATTCCGAGGATCAGTAGAGGGTCTATAGTATTAAAGTATGTCTCTTTACATTCGGAGTTCAAATCACACCCAGGTTGACTATTCTTTCTTAATCTCTTCAGATTAGTCAAAATACCAGACAAGTATTACGAATGATATAATCGAGTATTCCCTGCCCAAATATTGTATATTTTGAACAAGTACTAGGGATAAATATATATATATATATATATATATAATATATATATATATATATATAGATAGATAGATAGATAGATAGATAGATAGATATAACTTACTTGGAAAGGGATGCGTGGCGCTCGATCATATAATAATATAAATAATATATAAATATATGCATATATTCATACATATATGTACATACCTACATATATATGTATATATACATGCATATATGGGTACAGGACATCGAAAACGTTGAACTCAATGAGAAACGAAAACATAAAAACAAAATCAAGGAAACGAACTTTTTTTCAAACAACGAAAAAACAGAGTACAAGACATGCAACACAATGAATATTCTCCTTCTTCAGTTGTCCCTGTTTCGTTTACTCCGCGTTCCGAAGGTATGGACATGACGCGACTTCGTTGAAACAATTCTTCCCGCGAAGCAAATTAAATAAAATTTGGGATTTTTTGCGGAGGGTGAAATTCGTAACAAGAACAGGACAGTGAGAAGAAAACAGTAAAAACAAACATTGAGGGCTGTTAAGCCAAGACGATGGAAAAATTGTTCTGAACGCTAGAAGGACGAGCTTATGAAGGAGATAGTATAAGCACGTTGTTTTTACGAAGGTAGAAGTCAGAAAGATAGATTCTCTGTCGTGACGTGTCAGCGACGAGAGACCCGAGAAGGAAGAGTGAGAGAGAGGGAACGGCGAAGAGGAGTGGAGAAGAATAGGGAAGGGTGGGAGAGAAAACCAGAAAGGATGAAGAACAAGAGGGAGAGAGATCAAACTCCACGCATTCCTTTTCAAGTAAGTTTTATCTTAACAATTGCGATGCGCGCTCTTCTATCTTTACTATCTCTTCTCTACTTCTCTATCTCTCTCTCTTGTTTTTCATCCTTTCATCCAGATGGAGCGATTTCGATCATAGATCTGCTCCGTAAGACATGACATTAGAGAATATAACAATGTCAACTACAAGAAAAACAGCAATAGCAGCATCAGCATCAACTTACAGGGTATACCAAAAGTCATGAAGTTTGATGACAACAATAGTAATGCTACCAGCGTCACCAAATTGGTGATGATGATATCGACAGAAAGATGAATAGCTTGAGTATGGAGGAACACAAGTTGACCGCATCAAGCATAGCAGTAGTAACAGTAGCAGTGGTGGTGGTGGTGGTGGTGGTAGTATGTTTATAGAAGTGTCATTGTAATGATAAAAGGTAGCGATGTCATCATAAGAAGTATACGATAGCTTAAGATATTAATTTCAACGGCACTTGCGACATAAGTGAAAAAGCTACAACAACAATAGCAACAACAAAAACATGAGGAAGATCTCAGCAGTAAAAGTGAAAAATAAATCGACATCAGTAATGTTATAAGGAGCCTCTATGTGGTCATTCGACTGTCTTTAAGAAATGAATATATTAGCTAATGAGGTCCTTTATGCACATCGTTGAACAAAAAGGAGTGGATTGGTCACGGTTGGAATGCGTTTGAACATATGCATACTTAATCAGATTTGATCTGGAGCTAAAAACAAACAAACAAACAAACAAACAAACATGTATAATTTCCGTATTTATTTCTACTACAAAACACTGTACACTCTCTTTTATTCTTTGATTACGGGACTCTTGCACCAAACGACGAAACTCCAAGTCAGTTATTGCAAGTGGTGAGGAACCAGGACAAATGGTAGTTGTAAAAGCGTCTTGCTTTGTGGCTGTCAACAATCACAACAAACATTAAAACATCGACCTGTTCTGGCAGATAATCTTATTAACCTATCTGACGTCAATACTAATGATAACTGAAATATAGTATTGACGGTTTACACTGAATTCAGGTAGTCTCAAAGAATCTAATACTGAAGACTTTTGTTTTTCTACCTTACACCATTAATGTATCTTGCGAAATACGTCTTCTATAAGTGGATTTATATTTCCAGCCGAAGTTTACTCCAAAACAATATAATGGTTGGATTTTCATTCAACTAAAGCCAGAACCAAAGAGAAAGAAATTGAGTTTCCAGCACATCCGGTTCTGTTTGGAATTATTTCAGTTTGCTTACTACAATTGTGGTTTCGGGATAGAACCCAGCAACTATTGAAAAAATACACAGCATTGTTAATTTCGAAGTGGGAGAATGTTATTTCAATCAACCTTCAACGCTAGTTGTTTCCAGGCAACTGAACGAATCGAAGTTTCGCACAAACTCCCTTATGGACTACTTGTTACCTATACTGACAATCAAACGCAAGTGAAGTGGGGTTTAAAATCGAAACAGAATATTAATGCGATTAAATAGCAAAAGCGTTGGGCGAAATGCCTCCTGGTTACTTGCGTTCTGATTTCAAATACTGCCGAAGTCAACTTTGCTTTTTCATTCCTCTGGTATCGATAAAGACCCAGTCTTGGTGGGATGGGGGTGGGGAATGACATGTAGCTGTTCCGATTGTTTTCAGTCTGAGTTCAAATCTTGCCGAGGTTTACTTGGGTGGTAGACTTGATCCATCACCCAGCTTAACACCAGCATCTTGGCTGCTTTTAGCAGATTTTTGGTTTAACGGTACCTTCCAGCTTTCCTCTCATCAGTTTGGAAGGCCCTGAAAGGGTTCATGAGTACTCTGTATCTTACTGCCTAAGTGATAATAAAAGGGTCGACGTTGTGTTTTCATCACAGGAGTTTGAATTGAATAAACACGTTACTGTCTGAGACCGATACAAACAATATTACGGCTGAATCTTAAGTGTTGTATCATTATTTTATATGACACTTTATCTAAAGTAAATATTTAGTATGGAATATAAACAAAAAATTCACTCATTACATGTATATGCTGGTTTTCTGCCGAATGTTCCATCGTTGACGTCTTCAATGGTAAATAGACTCGTAGTGTTTAAGTAAATTGATTCCAACTTGATTTTGCCACACAGAGTTTCAAATGATCGATGTAAATAGATGTTGCCGGAGAGTCGAACAAACACCAACCAATTAAGACAAGAAGGTAGGAAGGTGAACATTGACCAGGTTACATACTTAATTGTTTGTCGTAAGTTTATTCTTCATTCAGTTTAGAATAAAACAATCTTATTGGCAACATATGCTAAAGCCGATGTTTACTCAATGTACTGAAGGTAGAAACGTAACAAACTGTAATTAATAACAAAATTATACCTATTTCTTTACTGCCCACAAGGGGCTAAACACAGAGAGGACAAACAAGGACAGACAAACGGATGAAGTCGATAATATCGACACCAGTGCGTAACTGGTACTTATTTAATCGACCCCGAAAGGATGAAAGGCAAAATCGACCTTAGCGGAATTTGAACTCAGAACGTAGCGGCAGACGAAATACCTCTGAGCATTTCGTCCGGTGTGCTAACGTTTCTGCCAGCTCGCCGCCTTAATTACTGGAAACATTATACCATAAAGAGAAAAGAAACATTATATCAATGACTAATTCTGGTTAAGTCCGGGAAGACAAGTGTTAATTAAAATGGATTAAAACTAGAATGCAGCAGGGATCGCGTGTGATCTCTCACAGTACGTTGACCACGCTAGACGCTTTTTAAAAGTTATATTGCACATCGTCAACAAGATATAATCTAATAGTTACTGCTAGGTTTTAGGTCGAGGAGAGAAGGTATAATCGCTTAGGGAATGAATATAAGAGTGTGACAACTTAGAAGAATGACTAAGAAAAATATTAAGGCATTCATTATGTTTGAAAAATGTTTAGTTACGTCTATATTACTTAAAATGCAACATGAAGTATCAAAAGCAAAGAAACAAACAAAACAATGTCGTCAAAAAAGGAGTTGGATGGATCAAGTTCCGGTTTGTCTCAGAACTAAATTGTGACTATCTGTAACACGCTTGGTTAGTATTCTTCATGTGGTATAACACACGCATACATATATGTGTATGTATGTATGTATGCATATATATATATATATAATATATATATATATATATATATATATATATATATATTATATATATATATATATGAGTGTATGAAATTTATACACGGAGAGAAGACTACTATGTGGTCTTCTTACATGCTAAAAATGGCAGTCAATATCCCAAAGCACGAAAGAACATTCTTATTTAGAGCACTTTGATTGTAAGCGAGCAGGACAATTTGAAAGAATTAAAATATCAGTTAATTCTATACTCCAAAGTTTCAGAATTAATGATTAAATAACTCAATTAATTAATCAATCAATTGATAAATTAACCATCCGTGGATCTCCAGTAGAATCGCTGGGACTTATAATTATAAAACTCGAATACGAACCGAAATACGAAGGAAACACACACATACTGAATTTCATCGTTACATGCTAGACACTGGTATAAATGATCATTTTTGATAATTCTCACCCTTTATATTTATATTTAAATATTATATTCACTGCTGTATTATTCTGGTTCAGCCCGATGATTGAGGTCGTTTGATTTGAATTCTTGATGTGTAACGAGGAAATTCAGTAAGCACGTGTTTCCTTTCTGTTTCGGTACGTATTCGAGTTTTATAATTATAAGTCCCAGCGATTCTACTGAAGATACACGGATGATTAATTTATAAATTGATTGGTTAGTTAATTGATTTAATTAATCGTTAATGATGAAACTTCGGAGTATACAATTAACTGATATTTTAATTCTTTCAAACTGCCCTGCTCGCTTACATTCAATGTGCTCTAAATAAGAATTTTCTGTCATTGTTTGGGATTTTGACTGTCCTTTTTAGCTTGTAAGAAGACCACATTGTGATCTTCTCTCTGTGTATGAATTTATACACTCATATATATTGTAAAAATGTATATACCTACTGACATTTTTCTACGCATGCTGGCCACTGGTATAAATTATCATTTCTAATAATTTTTACCCTTTATATTTACACACACACACACACACACACGCACGCACACACACACACACACAGTCACACACACACACAGACACACACACACACATGCATACACATGTATTTATATGCGTATAGATGAATATGTGTATGTATACGCACACACAAACGAGCATATTCTAGAGTATTATCCGTCGTGTAACGGGTAATTTTGGAAATATATTTTTGTCACCATAGGTTACATCAGGAATTCCTCAACCTGCAGAGGCTACAAATCAAGATCAAGGTGGAAGAGAACTCAGTGCGTGACACCGCCACATAGCATGAACTGTTTTTTCACTGCCTGCAACTACTTTGGCATCACAATCAGTACCCAGAAGACAGAAGGCATGCACCAACCTGCAGAATCCGTGTGTGGAACGAACTATGACTCTCAAAACGATACCAGACCTGTGAACATTGACGATGAAGTCGAAACCCGCATCGCCAAGGGAAGCTCCACATTTGAGCGGCTACGTAAATCAGCGTAGGAGAGGAGAGGCATTATGATAGTCACTAAATTGAGGGTGTACATAGGTGTACTCTCTGAACTACTATACGCATGCGAAACTTGGACGGTTTACGAACATCACGCAAAAAGCTAAATCGCTTCCTCATGAACTGACTGGGAAAGTTATTGAAAAATGACTTGGCAAGTCGAGGTCCCAAACGTAGAGGTCCTCTCTCCGATTGATATGTCAAGCAATTACATACTGTTGAAGATAGCAGAGGGCAGGCCACCTTATTCGAATCGCTGACACATGATTCACCAATAACTGTTCTACTGCGAACTGAGGGAAGACAAGCACGCGCAAAATAGATAAAAAAAAAGCACTTCAAAGATACAAAACCCAACTGAAGAGCTTTCAGTGACTTGTAAAACGCAAGTGCAAGATTGCTTTGCCTGGTGAAGCTGCAGCAGCAGAAGTTCGACCTCATACGAGCAGAGCAGGATTGCAGGGAAATAAAGAAAAAGCGAACTGCGCATGTCCAGAACCAACTGCTCGCCTTCAGTCCCAGCAGACAACCAGAAGCCGACCTGCAGCAGAGCCCTCCGAGTACGCATCGGACACACCGTGCCCCGTGCTCTTCTTCCATGTAATATCCTTGGTCATCGTCGACAAAGACGGACGAACTAATAATAAGAATTTTACTGTTATCAAATTTCTTGGTGCTTTATGTTTTTATCTTATATCTTTTACTTGTTTCAGTCATTAGACTGCGGCCTTGCTGGGGCATCGCCTTGAAGAATTTTTATTCGAATGACTCCACCCCAGTACATTTTTAAAGCCTGGTACTTATTCTATCGTACGCTTCTGCCGAACTGCTAAGTTACGGGAACGTAAACACGCTAACACCGGTTTACAAACGGTGGTGGAAGGACAAACATAGATACAAAGACACACATACACAGACATAAACAAATATATACGACATGCTTCTTTCAGTTTCCATCTACCAAATCCACTCACAAGACTTTTGTCGGCTCGAGGCTATGGAAGAAGACACTTGCCCAAGGTGCCACGCTGTCGGATTGAACCCGGAGCCATGAGGCTGGGAAGCAAGCTTCTTACCACGCAGCTACGCTGCTTGTGCTTAATAATGAAATGAATAGTAATTTTCGAAAGAAAAATATTTATTACGTTAAAGTAAAATTAAATTTTACACATTTCTCATTGATATAAATTTTCCCATGACTATCAACAAATTTACTCCCCCTCCCCTTTTATCCTTCTTCCTCTTCCATCACCCCCTTTTCTGTTTCTGATTCTTACTCAGTGTGCGCATGCGTATATAGCGTTTATTTACTCATTGACCATCACCAACCTCGCATGTACCCTTATCTTGCACTTCTAACGTCTCTTTCACTCTCTCTCTCTCTTCCCTTTTCTCTATACGATACAAAGCCTGTAACCAACCGACCAACCAACTTACTCTTTTTCGTTTACTTGTTTCAGTCATGTGACTGTGGCCATGCTGTAGCACCGCCTTTTAGTCGAGCAAATCGACCCCAGGACTTATTCTTTGTAAGCCTAGTACTTATTCTATCGGTCACTTTTGCCGAATCGCTAGGTGACGGGGACGTAAACACACCAGCATCGGTTGTCAAGCAATGTTGGTAGGGGGTACAACACATAGACACACAAACATATACACACACACATACATATATAAACACATTTATACGACGAGCTTCTTTCAGTTTCCGTCT
The DNA here is from genome assembly GCF_006345805.1 of Octopus sinensis. Classification (NCBI taxonomy): domain Eukaryota; kingdom Metazoa; phylum Mollusca; class Cephalopoda; order Octopoda; family Octopodidae; genus Octopus; species Octopus sinensis. The sequence goes on along the minus strand of NC_043006.1, from coordinate 1,254,698 downwards.
ACCGGCACTACCACGGAATTAGCTGTCAGGAGGAAAGTAAAAAAAGTGTGACGTCAATCTGACGTCACTCGTCCACCTTCATCAAATTAAAAAACGCAAAATTATTCCGTAGAATTTATCAAATTGAATTAATTTATCAAATTAAAAAACGCAAAATCATTCCATAGAATTTATCAAATTAAAAAACGCAAAATTAATATATTTTTTGAAATTGCAAATTATTTAGAATATAAAATATAATTTTCAACAGAGAGAATTTATCAAAATATAAAACAAATGAAGTTTGAAGTTAAGTTTAAAAATAAATGTGATACTTATGCTCTGTAGATACTTATACTCTCTAAGGTCTCAAACACATGGATAAGGTCTCAAACACATGGATATAGATGTCGAATTTGCTCCAATAACTTTCCGAATATTTCGCCCTTAAATTCATAATGCCACATGAATTCGATGAGATGGGATTGAAGTAAATTTCGGGCTGTTCCATTTTCTCTTTTGTTGCGATTCTTCACATGCTTCCATAAACATTCTATGTGGTTGGTTGTGGCAAATGTTACCGCATCACCAAAATTTATTGAATGATTCACGGTCAAATGCCTATATCCCAGCTGATTGAGCGTATTATACGAACGCCAGAGGTCGGAAATTATGGTTGTACCAGGCAATATACGGTCTTCTATAATTTGCAAAAGGGTGTCCGCTGTCCGATCTTCCACTGCCACTAAAAAACATCTTCTAGTATCCCTTTCCAAAGCGCCAAAAACCCACTGCGTTTTAACCCGATGGCCAACATTATATTTTCTTCTAACAAACGCGCTTTCATCTATCTCTACAATTCGGGTTGGCCCTCCGAGCTTAATGTTTTGTGCAACATAATATTCTGCACATATATCACGGCAAAAATTTCTCCAATCTGTTACGGCTACATTCGCTATACGACATTCCTGTGCTATTCCCTTTGCTAAATCTTCTTTTGCCCAATAATATAATATATCAATAATTTGTTCACACTTCAATTTACTATTTTCTAGAAATGTTTCCTTTTCTAATTGAAACCATTTTTCTACAAGGCCTTCCACATGACCATATCACTCCATCCGACAAATTTTTTTAGCTACTTCCCTCATGCTAGCTCCACATGATGTACATATTTTCTGGGTATTTAAAAGTCCATGCATCTTAAGCCAATTAATACTATCTGCTGTTGTAGCGGTGGCGATGGCAATATCGCGGTGATTAATTCCTTTTACACTTTCGGTGGTGGTAGTAGTGGTCATTAGTGGTCATTGGTCATGCTGATTGGTGTATGTGATCGCGGTGGTGGTCATTTGTGCAGATTTGGTGTGATTTCTTTTCTAAAAACAATAAGGAATAATGCAAGAATATATTTATTTACAAAGTTTAAACAGAACATGGAATGAAATGTATTTATCTATAAACTTTAAACTGAACTTCAATTGTTTTATAAACCTGACAGCGTAGTGGTACGTAAATAAACGGCGTAAATTAACGAAGGTATAAACCTGACGTAAATACACGAAGTTGACGTCAGATTTTTCTACTTTCACTTCTGACAGCTAATACCATGACAGTGCCCGTCTACCAAATCAACTCACAAGGCTTTGGTCGGCCCGAGGCTATAGTAGAAGACACTTGCCCAAGGTACCACGCAGTGGGACTGAACCCGGAACCATTTGGTTCGTAAGCACACAGCCACTCCTACGCCTATCAACTAACTTTCTTTATGTTGGCTATTATTAAACAGAAATACATAAAACGTGATTCCTGCAATCAGATCTCAAATTCTAAGACCATAGTATAACCGCCGATCTTGACGGCATTGGCTGGGTGGGACAACTTGGTGAAGAAGTTCACATCAAGAATTATATTGCAGTTGTTGCTTAGCTCCAAATCCAAATTAACTCTGCTTAAAGACATTTTAGGCGCGACAATTTTGCCTTCATCCAGATTTAGTATAACAAGAACTACCTTCTTTAATGTAAGCTTTCCTTTTTAAGACGCTATTATGAGATTTCAAGAAGAATTTGGTGTTATTTGTATCAGGTTTAGGTCAAAGAACCACATACGTTCTTCCATTACAAATCAGGTGAACTTTGCTTGAGGTAGTTTATTAGCAACCGAGAAGAGGGATCGTCTCGTATGTTGTTACAAGGGGTTCATTAATATATAATTGCATATATGCACACACACACACACACACACACACACACATGCTTACTATATTTATGCATTTATTTATATATACGTGTGTGCGTGTGTGTGTGTGTACACACATACATACTTAAACATACATATATGCATGTATACCTACGTTCAGGCGTACATATACGTACACATACATAAATACATACATGCATACATGCATACATACATGCATACATGTGCTGGTAATTATTGTGTATGCGCGTATGTGCGTTCGCGCATACGCATTTATGTATATATATATATATATATATATATATATATATCTACACATACTCAAGTCTACATGTTAACACACCTGTATACTAATCACAGCATATCCAATAAATTCGCGAGGCAAACAGGATGTAATTTCTACCCGTAATGCAAGGTGTTGCAGCGTTAACTACAAACGAGTTTCTTGCTACCCTGTCCTTCCAGTGTTTCTATCCTGCCTATACAAACACAGAGTAAGTGCAGTTGCTATTAATTTGGTTGAGAAATCTTAGCTTCTATCATTCTTCTCGACTCGGTTAAGGCACGCAACGCTGAGTGTATATTAAGAAGTCACTGTAGTTGTTTTCTGGTGGAGGCTTTGAAACCTACCTCGGCGTTTGGTTCATGATATTACTTCAGTCTATAAGGCTGATGATATTGCCATGTAATTAACTTTTACGATGGTATTTTTTTTTTTATTGAGTAACATGTGGTACATGTCGTTAGTGAAGAATGTTTTATGAAGAATGCCAGAATTTTATGGTTATGTGGGAAGCTACATATATAATACAGGGCGGATTGATTTTTCTTATGCCTTGTTCATATTCCAGTTTCTCTTTAAATACGCTTTTCTCCAACGAAATTTTATGACAACATGCAGTTCTATTAAATACTATTTTGTCGGAAGATGTATTGGATATTCTCTTCCTAATGTTTATGGCTATACTTTTTATTATCGTAGGAGGTAGATTAGAACCCCTGTTAATGTGTTCTTTTGAGTTGCTACAAGAATGCTGTTTATCCGTAATAGGGCGTAATATAACGACTGAAAAGGTAATATTGCATTCTAACAGTATTCTAAGGTTAAAGTTTTTAAAACGACTCTATTAGGATTTTCTACCTTTTTCTACTCCTGTTGGCCGTTCAAATCATGGGAAAATGTTAATCCGTCATCAGCGTAGGTACCTGTATATGAAAAACTGAAACTGTTTTTGATCCACTAAAACATTCACTAAGGCCAATGGTTCAAGGGATAGTTGTCTGCCGAATTGAGAAAGTAATTCTGAATTTTAAAGTAGTTTAGAAATGAGCGATAAGAATTCTACAATCTTTTAAAGTATATTTTTGAAGTTTTGATTACTGCTGCACTGCTATTCTATTGCGCATGGTTCGTTTAATTTCTGAATTGATAACGTCACGGTCGTGCATGTTTCCTGTAAAAGTGTTTGCTTGTTGAGGATCTGATTTCAGGTAGTCTTACACATGATTAGACATCCTATTTTCTACTCCGTCTTGTACGAATATGTTTGTTCCATGATTACAAATTCTATAATTAAACAACACAATGTTTTTAGCATTTTTCTTTCATTAGTTGCTTTAGGCAATATGAGAATTCCTGTTTGTTTTGTTAAACGATATGATTACGTAACTATTTTTTATTGTACAAGAGACACATTTTTAGAGGTGTTACAGCCTATTAAATCGATTCTAGTCCACCAGGACTTGTACTTAATTTTTTCAGCTTAAGGACAATGCTTTAAAACTTTGGCACAAAGTCAGTAATTTATTGGGAGGATGTAATTAGTTGATTGCATTGAGTCCAGTACTTCACTGATACTTATTTTATCGACCGGAAGGATAAAAGGTAAAGTCGATCTCGGCGGAATTTAGACTCAAAACTCAGAAAGTGCTGGAAAAATGCTACTAAGCAATTTGTCCGCCGCGCTAACGATTCTGCCATCTCGCCACCGATCACCTCTAAAATAACAAGATAAATCAGATAGTAAAACTAAATGTAAAAGAAAGAAATTAACACAGTGCAAAGCGCTCTATATATTTTGCTATCTCTCGTCTCAATATTATTGTTAAATAATGTATGATAGTAATCGATTTTACATTAATTATCACAGACAATTTAGAAGTGGCCATTTCGATTAATTTTACACATATGTTGCGCTTGGTAGAAGAGGCGTGGCAGACTCCACGAACTTTGGAGGTCTGTGGAATGTGGTGATATTTTTGTGGCTGATGTTCAGCTTGGACATTTGTAGAACAATCTCTGAAATTCAAACACAGGTTGAGAGGAATTCCGAAAAGGTTCTCGTGCTGGGAAAGTTAGATCTGGAGATAGTTTAGTGCAACGCGCAGGTTGCGACACACAGTAAGGTTGATATGAAAATGGTATATCGGACGTAGTAAAGTGAAGTGGGTATACGACTAGCTTGTTCAGAACAGAGGCCATTGTAGAGGCAGTAAATAATAAACCTGAGAAAACATTATATTTGTGAGAAAGAGTATGTTGTATGTTGATGAGCAAGTCTTTGCGAATAAGCCTGAAGAATTTCGTTTAGATACGATCTCTGTGTGTGTATGTAGCTGACGCAACAGTACTGTTCATTATATGAGTGCAGAATATGGCGGCGAGCTGGCAGAATCGTTAGCACGCCGGGCGAAATGCTTAGCAGTATTTCGTCTGCCGCTACGTTCTGAGTTCAAATTCCGCCGAGGTCGACTTTGCTTTTCATCCTTTCGGGGTCGATAAATAAAGTACCAATTTTGCACTGGGGTCGATGTAATCGACTTAATCCCTTTGTCTGTCTTTGTTTGTACCCTCTATATTTAGCCCCTTGTGGGCAGTAAAGAAATATATATGAGTGCAGAATTCTAATTATAAAAAAGTAAAACAATCAGTGATCAGGTTTGAAGTGTTTTCTGTCTTGACATTCAGTTTTGGTGATACTCTAAAGAGGTCATTCGAGTTTTAAGGGTGTTATTCATACGTTACGAAAATGACAAAATATGCTACAGTAGTGGGGTCTGGATGGTAATTTCTAATCCAAGGAAGGTTGAAAATCTTAGGTGGGTAGCTTTGCTAGGAGGATACCAAAGAGTTTACAGATGACAAATGCAGGAATAACATTATGTTCGATGAAGTTTTCCACTGCTAAAAACTGCTGATGAGTGGTGTAAAGAACAAGATTCTCGCCCGTTTTATATCAGCTTTTCTGGTGACACCGAGGAATTAAACAAGCTCATAGAAAAAATATGAAAGTAATTAAATATTTCCAGCATTTTTGAGATGCTGGAAGTGGAAAACGCAGATCAGTACTTTTCAGGGTTAGAAATGTTTTGTCTCAGAGATTAGGATATATTTTGGTGGAACGAGAGAAAGAGAGAGAGAGAGAGAGAGAGAGAGAGAGAGAGAGAGAGAGAGAGAGAGAGAGAGGGAGTAGAGAGAGAAAGAGAGGGAGTAGAGAGAGAGAGAGAGATCGAAAAGTATGAAACGTATAAGAGCTAGCCCTGGAGCGTATTGTTTGAAGAGGGGTATATTATCTGGAGGGATTGTTTTATTGGTTGAGATGAACGTAACAAATATTACACGAATCGTGAGCCTTGTGTAGAAAGGGAGGAGAAAAATTTTATTGAGTGCAACTGTGAGAAGCTGGAAGTAAAGCGAGAAGAACATGTGGAGGTTGATTCTGATGTTTAGAGTCAGTTAAAATTTGCATAAAGGTAAATGACTGACTGAAGGCACTAAAATCCTGATGCTTGATGTGACAATTTGATTGAGGACGGTTCACTCGGTACATTGGATACAGATACAGTGACCACTGGGTAAAGACAATCTTGAGAGGCGAGAAAGAGTTTATGGATATTTCAGGAGAAGCTCAGAGAGACGAATAGAGAATGACACAAAATGGTTTGGGCTACTCTCATTGGCAAATGATTAGTCTTCTGTGTGGAAGGATTGGAGACAGGCAAGAAAAGTTTGCATTAAAAGAGTTAAGATAGGTTAAAAGTCTTGAAAGAAGGTAGGGTGAGAGCTAGAGAGAGAGAGAGAGAGAGAGAGAGAGAGAGAGAGAGAGAGAGAGAAGAGAGAGAGAGAGAGAGAGAGAAATATTTTAGGCATGACCATCATGTTATTTTGGACATAAGAAATTACAGTGTCCAATACATCACTTTTTTATATTATTGAAACGGTAGAGTGTGATTTGAAAGAGATTTGGCAACAATTTCTTGGCTACTATTTCTAGCAGTTCTAGCAACCCCTTAGAAGCTTCTTTGTTTCAAGAGATTTAGCTACTAACGCTAGTCAACCAAGCGAACCTGTACAAGTTCTATTGTGGGCTAGTCCCTATTACTGTGTTTAATATAACTATATTGTCTTTGCATATTTAAAGCCTTTCATACTCTTTGTGTTTTTGTTATCGTAACAATGAGGATTTAGAAACTCCCGACAAAATGGTTTGACCGCTCGGACAAAATCCCTTATGCTCTGTATTCGACACACCGTCAATGTTAATTCTGCCCTTCAATCTCTTCGGTGTTCAATAAGATAGTACTAATCATGACCTAGGGGCGATTAAATCGACCGTTCTTCCCACCTGGTCTTGGTCGTAATATTCGATTGGTAACGCAACTTCAAAGGCCGAAGTGACAAACTTATAACAGCTAGTCACATCCTTCATATTTAAACATCAAAGCACCAAAGCGTCAAAAACTTCCTGTATCTTCCATAGTCGCAAAGTATATAACAATACCAAACAGTAAAACACAGGTCTGCTTTATTTGATCATGCCCCAGATCCGTGCACCTAGTGCTTATGTTTAGAACCGTTAATAATTTCTTTGACAGAGTCCTGCGGGTGTTCAGCCGTCAATGGCATCAGTCTGGGTTATCTTCTAAAACTAAAGAGAAGCCACTGAAAATTGTCTGAGCTGCTCAAGCATCGCCTATAAACAAATACGAACTATTAACCACTTTGTTTGGTTTTCTGGTGCCATCCGTGGTATCACTAACGCGGTCTTTGAAAGTGATAGGAAACTGTTAAAACTAATTGTATCATATTTGAGTAACTCTCTTCTGTGGAGAGGCATAAGTTCATAAGTCATATTTCTTATTTAATTTCCTCATAACAATCTTAGATATTCTCATTTATTACATTATTGTCATCGGTGAATATCTTATTTCATTTTCGTAAATATTATAAATCTACTCGTATTTCACTCTACAAACGTATTCGTAATTAGTTTCAGATAATCGCTAATGAGCAATCGTACGTGAATCCGGTTTCCTCATCGTCAGTTATTACCGCATCATCTACGAGAGTTATCCGATCCCTATGATATCGAATTTTTATCGTTATTCAGTATCGTCTTCCCAAATTATTATCACACCGACATCACCAAATTTTGATGCAAAAATGAATTGGCCGAGAGAGATCTGGTGTTGTACTTTTACATTTATCAAATCAGAAATACGTAACCTGCCGCTTAGTTTCTGTTCTTCCCTCAAGCAAAATTAACTCCGTCCGTTCTATGCTCGTTTCCCGGCCGTTTAGGGAACAATTGGTGAAATTTCAATATCTGCACAACAGACGGGAAAGTGTTAAATATAATATAGCAGAAAAACTATCGTAAAAAAAGCATCTCTGTTGTATCCTCCTCCTCCCCTCCTCCTCTTCCTCCCTCCTCCTCCCCCTCTTCCTCATCCTCCTCCCCTCCACTTCCTCCTCCTCCCCTCCACTTCCTCCTCCTCCACTTCCTCCTCCTCCTCCTCCTCCACTTCATCCTCTTCATCATCATCATAGTTGTCATCATCTTCGTCGTTGTCTTCCTCTCCCTCTTCCTCCTCCTCCTCTTCATCATCATCATCGTTGTCATCATCTTCGTCATCGTCTTCCTCCTCCACTTCCTCCTCCACTTCATCCTCCTCCTCCTCCTCCTCTTCATCATCATCATCGTTGTCATCGTAATCGTCGTCGTCATGGTCATTGTTATTATATGAAAACTCAGCTTATTTTGCTGGGTATGATGGAAAGTGTCAGCCGTCCACAGCCAGCTGACGAAGGTGACACTTGTTTACTGGTCAGGCTTCAAGAATTCTTGCAGTTCCAAGCAATACTGGTTTTTGTAGGTGTTCTACCTTCACACTTGCACCAGTCTTTTTCATCCATGTTGGTAGCTGTGTGCTGATACTTCCAAGTACACCATTGGTATCACGTCTACACTCTTCATTGACCACAACCTTCGTACTTCCCACTTTAAATCGTTGCAGTTGTTTATTTTTTCTTCTTCTTTCACATTGATCTTGTTGTAAACCAGGGCATGCTAGGTCGATAATCATGCATGTTCTTTCTTTTTTATTCACCACAACAATGTCCGGTTTCCAAAGTCTGGTCAGGTGATCACTCTAGATCATTACATCCCACAGGATTTTGCAGTTCTCATTTTCTTCGACTCCTTCTGGGGTTTTCTCATATCACGTCTTTGCTCTTTGTAGGCCGTGATTTCCATAGAGCTCTCAATGGATCATTCTTGCCACATTGTCATGGCGTCGTTTGTATTCGCGTTGTGCCAATTTCGGACATTCGCTATCGACGTGCCATACCGTTTTTTTTCTTTGTTCATATCTTGTTTAAATCTTCCTTTAGTTACACAAATTTCAGTTTTCATGACGCCAGCCTTTTTCGTGTGCTTTAACATTGGCTCCTCGTCTTTTATTATATACCACCCTAGGCTGTTTTCCTCTGCTTCGATACAGTCAAGGCAACTGATCAAACCTCCCCCACTCTTTATTTTGGACAAGTATAGCCAATCAGTTTCACTCTTAGGGTGGAGGCTCCGTGTACTGTTAACATTTTTCTGGGCATGGTATCCATTTTCTTCGTTTCTCTCTTTTGCCATTTTATAATTCCTGCTCCATACCGAGGTGATGCTAACTGCTTGGATTTTTTTTCCATCCAGTCACTTTTGAGCGCAGCACCAACCCCAGTCTTCAGAAATACTCCATCCTTAGTTGCTCTTTCATTTCCTTTTCCATTATCACGCTGCACTCTATTGCACCAAGGTATTTGTATCTTTCCGTTTCAATTTGCTTAATCAAGTCTCTCTACTCAGTAATGCTATCCCTGCTACGGACTATACCTTGCTCCTTTTTAGGTAGGTTACTCCGCACTTCTTGAGTCCAAATTCCATTCTAATATCAGTACTAAAACAGTGGGCCATGTTCACCAAGGAACTCACTTGTGTCTCATCTTTGCCATACAGTTTCAAATTGGGATTTTTCCTTTAGTTGGTAACCCAGGTTCATTTTCCTGAGTACCAAAGTCAGAGGTATCATGCAGATAACGAAAAGCAACGGAGATAGGCTGTCACCCTGGAAGATCCATTATTATTATTATTATTATTATTATTATTATTATTATTATTATTATTATTATTATATTATTATTATTATTATTCAATGTTTGACTTTTGCTTTACATTTGCACAAGCTGGCTCCAAGTTTCACCCAGAGACCTCAAGAGACAATAAGTTGGAAGTTCATGTTGGTGTTATGCCTAAGGTGCCATATATTTGGTTTTGTACTTAGTGTTGTACTAGTGAATGCCTAAAAAAAACATACGAAAATTATGTTTGTTTTAAAACTTGAGATTACAAAGAAAGTAGGATATGAGCAGTTCCCATGAGCACTATCTTTTGAATTTCTGCCATTTTGGGGTTTCCTGGTATCTGAGTTAGGTAGCAATCAGCCCCTTTTGCTATCAATATTATTATTATTATTATTATTATTATTATTATTAGTAGTAGTAGTAGTATTACTATTACTACTACTACTACTACTACTACTACTACTACTACTACTATTATTATTATTATATTATTATTATTACATATAACTGCTCAACATTTGGTAGATTGAAGTAAATTTCTACTGCATCATCTGCATCATCTGCATCATCTGCTGCACCTTTGTGTTGCTGAGGTATGTGCAGCACTGTGTGTGTTTTTTTGTGTTCTGTTGGGAGTGTGCAAACTCTTCTCGGTACTGTATCGTGTTAATTTCTTTTCTCTTGAGGCAGGATGCAATCTTTCGTTGTGTCACAGCTTGTATTGTGTGTTGAGTGTGTAATGCTATGGTTTTCTAGCTTGCCGCTGAAAGTTTATTTCACTGGGTAAATGCTGTATAGAGTGTGTCTTGTGTTTGTAGTTTGTTTTGTTTAGGTTATCTTATTGGATTGATAGTGTCATGCGTAGGGTGCGAGCCGTTCCTAGCAGGGCTACTTTTTTGACGGTGTGTCGTGTTGAAGATCCCAGCATAGCTTCTACGTTTTTGTTCATGCGTTTTTGTATCATTCCCAATGCTCCAATTATTATCGGTATTGTTTTTACCTTCATGCCACACATTTTGAATACTTCAATTTCAAGGTCTTTGTACAATTTCTCCTCTTCTTTTTTGACATTATTTTGATCAGAAGTGACTTCAATGTCTATCAGTAAGCAGGTGATTTTTTTTTACCCCAGTCCTTGATTATTATGTTTGGGCGATTAGCTTTTATTTCTTTGTCGGTTTGAAGCGACATATATCACATGATTGCGGCCTGGTCGTTGTCTTGTACCATGCTTGGCATATGCTTACACCACCTGTTGTCAGTTTTGATGTAATGTTGGCACATTGTCCAGTGGACATAACTGACTATTTCTCTGCTTCTGTATCAATATATTCAGGTTTGGCAAGGACTGGACAGCTCGAGATGATGTGACCAACTGTCTCATTTTGCTGGTTGCACATTCTGCATTTGGTGTCGAGGCCTGTTTTCATTATTTTGGTTTTATAATTGTTTGTAGTCAGGCATTGATTTTGTGCAGTAAGAATCAGTCCTTCCGTTTCGGCTTTCAGTCCAGAGCTTTTGAGCCATTGTTGGCTTTTACTTAGGCTCACTTCCTCTCTGCCAAGCCTTGCAGGGTTTTGGCCATGAAGCGATTTTTCTCTCCATTCCTTCTTCAGTATCTTTTGTAACTCAGTTTTCATGTTGTCTTTTGTCTCTCTGACCATTGATGCTATGTTGTCATCTGAGGTCAGTGTGTCAGTGTAGTTGTTTCTGTTTTCTATTTTGTCGTCCCCTTGTGTACAGAGAAAAAGTTTTCTTTTTCTCGTGTTGCTTTAGTACACGCAGTAGTCTTCTACTCTTTGTTTCTATGTACTCTGCTAGTCCAACCGTTGTTATTTTATAGTAGTTCTCTATCCGTATCCGGCCATGGCCTCCTTATCAGCGGGTTAGATATATTCTGTCTGCGTCTGCTTTGGGGTGGTGACTTTGGTACTCTGTTAGTAGTTTTCTGGTTTTTCTATCTAGGTTTCTCAATTCACTGATCTTCCAGCTTATTATGTTAAAGCTGTAATTTATGACTGGTATGGCTACCGTGTTTATCCCTATTATCTTATTTTTAGCATTAAGTTCACTGCTTAACATTAGTCTGACTCTTCTGTAATGTTCCCTTTCCTAATGTTCTCTTTCATTTCTGTGTGTTGCATTTTAGCTGCTTCGTCTATTCCTAGACATTTGTATGGGTAGTTGTTGTCTAATCCTCTAATTTCTGTGTCTATGCCAAGTGCAGTGTTTTCAGTGCTGAATAATTTGCCTCTTCTCAGTGTGACTTTGAAACATTTGCCCAGCGCCATGTTAATTCCGATGTTTTTGCCGAAATTCTGGACAGTTTTGATAAGGCTTCTCTGTTCCATGGTGCTTTTAGCGAAACGTTTTAGGTCATCCATGTACAGGAAATGGCTTAGTTTTTGTCCATAGCACCTATAACCCATGGTGGTTTCGTTTAACAAGTTTGTTGGCGGGGTCAGAGACAGGCAGAAAAGCAGGGGTGACACTGAGTATCCCTGGAAAATCTCTCTTTTTACGGGTACAGGGTAGGTTTTAATAACTTGTAAGTCACTTTTTAATGTTATACCAGTTTTCCAGTTTGCCATTGCATGTTTAATGTCTTTTAGTAGTAGTGGGGTTAATTTATTTGTGTTGAGAATTTCTAGTATCCATGAGAGTGGAACCTCTAAGTTACGGGGATGTAAACATACCAATATCGGTTGCCAAGCGATGTGGTGGTGAGGGGACAAACACAGACTCAAAAAACACACACATAAATATATACGACGGGTTTCTCTCAGTTTCCGTCTACCAAATCCCCTCACTAGGCTTTGGTCGGCCCGAGGCAATAGTAAACGACACTTATTCAAGGTGCCACTCAGTGCGACTGAACCCAGAACCCTGTGGTTGGAAAGCAAGCTTCTTATCACTCAGCCAATAATAACCCTTGGATGGAATTTATAAATATTTTAAAGCATCGCGACGGGAGTTACCACGAATTTGTCTTAAGATCGTAGTCCGTATTACTGGCAGGCTTACAGTACGATCCGTAGTATCCATGGACATCGGGTAGATCATGTTCACGCATTCCTTTCTTCGGGTGATATGGATTTAACGAATGTTTAATTGAGGGTCGTCTATTGATTTAGACCAATGAAAAGGTTGATTGGAGTATGAGAGCACTTTTGTTTGCGTTACGTGGGAAGAGGAGAAGGTGCTGGAAAAAGAGGAAGGAATGGTAGTTATACATACATACATACATATATATATATATATATATATATAGTATATATATATATATATATATATATATATATTTCGCCTCATGTTTTTATTTTCATTTTTATTTTGATCAATTTACTCCACCACCTACACCACCAAACGGTATACCACAGGTGCTTATAATTATCAAGTACTCACCCCGAATTTCTACACTCAACTATATATATATATATATATATTATTCATTAGAGGTGGAAAACAAGCGTTAAAAATGAAATAAGTCAGGCGCAAGGAATATATTTAAAAAGAAAACATTTTTAACGTTTGCTTACATATAAAAATTCTAGAAACTTTGAGAGATTTGAAATGTATCATTTTTAACGGTGGCTTTCGAAGTAGATAGAACTATTAATATGTAAAAAAATATTAGACTAAAATAACCCCTGGATGGGAGGAGTCAAAACCTTTATTTCACATTTCTCGAAGATTCTGAGATTCATACAATATAAACAACACACAATTCTCGCTTGTAGGAACTAAGTTCCTTAAAGTGGATAGAGAAATTTTGAAGTATTGCTTTCGTAGAATGGTAACATCTGTTATGTTCGCACTTCATGTGAGTTCGAGACCCGCAGGCATCCTTCGCTGTATTTTACAATCAAATGTATTCGTATTCTAGATGTTTTTATTTATAACTCATCGTTCATACTTTACCTTCATTTTTGATTAAAAATTCTCATTCATTCCCTATTAGTTTCAGCTTCCTCGACGGTCATACGACAGTTTTTCTCGCTCACTATTGCACACACACACACACACACACACACACACACACACACACACAATTCTACCATCGCCTTCCCACTGCGTGACAGATCTTTTGCACCAAAGCATTTTAATATAATAGATTTATGGCTCCTTCATGAGTGTTAGCAACATAACTGAAGTAAATTAATTTCAACGGAATCATATAGCAGCCGCTAAATATGTTTAAAATACGCTCCGTTAAAATAAATACAAAGAGAGAGAAGTGTATGCTCAATTGGGCAATGTTGGCTGAGATGTTCAGTCAATAATTCAATAAGGCTGAAACATCTGTTTTGATATGTGCACTTGGCTTCGACATGATAGTTTATATATGAAAATGGTGTCTGTTGCCAAGTCGACGTGTTCAAATACACACCAACTAAATAATAGCTGTTTTATTCCATTAGTGAGTAACTGAGAAGAGATAATTATTTCGTACTAATTAGTTATGTCACTAAATTAATCGTCTTTTACGAGCAACACTTAAATAAGATTTTAGTGTGGAAGTGTGGGATTAGCATTTATAAGGTGTCTTCTTTCGCTAACACCATCCATTTATGAATTCTGAAATATTTGGACGATGTTTGGTTTTAGGGACACATATCTGTCGGATCGATAATGAAACCCAATCAATCCGGGAAAATACAAAAATAGACCTCGGTATCCCGAGTGAGCGAAACGAAATTTTTAAATGTATTAAATGACACGTATTAAGTGCCATTATTAACAGTTTTGAAGGCGGTGAGATGGTAGAATCATTAGAACGCCGGACGAGATGCTTAGCGGCAATTCGTCCGCCTTTATGCTCTAAGTTTAAATTCCACCGAAGTCGACTTTGCCTTTCATCCTTTCGGGGTTGATAAATTAAGGACCAGTGAAACATTGGGGTCGATGTAATCGACTAGTCCCCTCCCACAAAATATCAGGATTTGTGCCTTTAGTTGAAAGGATTATTAGAGAATAGTAACCGCGCCGGACACAATGCTTAGTGGCATTTCTTCTGACTTTACGTTCTGATTTGAAGTGTCTTCGGTGTCGACTTTATCTTTCGTCCTTTCAGAGTCGATTAAATAAGTATTAGTTGAGCACTGGGATCGGTGTAATCGATTTATCGCCTCCCCCGGAATTGCTGGCCTTGTACAAAAATCTGAAACCTGTATAACAGGTTTCTAAGGCGGCGAGCTGGCAGAATCGTTAGTACGCCGGGAAAAATGCTTCGAAGTACTTCGTCCGTCTTTACGTTCTGAGTTCACATGCCTCCGATGTCTACTTTGCCTTTCATCCTTTCGGGGTCGATAAAATAAGAAGCAATTGATGACTAGTGTAATCGACTTAAGCCCTCGCTTAAAATAATTCAGGCTTTGTACATATAATAGGAAGTATTATTACAGATTTTGTTTTTAATTACTGAACAGCCTAATTGTTTGAAATTAGTATGCTAGCATCGTAAAAAATAAATTTCTCATTAAGAAATATAGCTTTTCAAATATGTAAAATTATATGTTATGTGTATGTGTATGTGTGTGTGGGCATGTGCGTGTGCGTGCATGAATGTGTGCGTGTGAATGTGTGTGTTCGTTATTTTGATGCTAACGCAGTAACTTAAAATTAAAACCACAAGCTGTTCAGCGATTTAAAAGAGAAATCTGTCATTCTCCCATTTTATAAGTGATTTTTAAAGCATTTACTATTCGCTTAGCTTATTCGGGATATCGAAATCTAGGTTTGTATTTCACTGGACTTTATTCATCCCGCAGAATATATGTAACTAAAACCCAAAGATCGTCAATATTTGGAACGAATTTATGCACTATTATGTTTGCAGCGAGAGAATGAGAAAAGAAAAATGCAGCAGTAAACACCGAAGAGACAAAGGAGATCCCGATGATCATTGGTAGGGGGGGATAACTCTTTGCCTGCATAAAAATAATACCAACACAAACGACAAACACGTAAACTAACCCATCTCTGTCTCCTTCCACTTAATGTTCGTCAAATAACAAGATGGAGGGATGTATGTATTATATAAGGTGTATGTATGTATGTATGTATGTATGTATGTATGTATGTATGTATGTATGTATGTTAATTATGTAATGTATATATGTATATTTGGATATATATATATATATTAAATATACGTGTGTACGTAAGTATGGATATTCATGTATATGTATATGTGTATATGATATATATATATATATATATATATATATATATATATATATATATGTATATATATATAAATTGGGAAAACAAATTTCCACATCAATCAGGTGCAACACTTCAGCGTTATATGCATCTACATATATTTATATATTTATCTATAAATATACAAAGAATCTGCTAAAATTCAATAATAATTCAATTTTTGGGGATATATCTTTTAAGTATTATTTCGTGATGTGCAAACTGATGCCACGAGTTTACTGTGAGATATACTCATTACGTTATTTTTGTATTATCTGAGATAAGATACACGCATATCGATTGAATTATATATATATATATATAAAGTTGAAAATATGTGGAATATATATATATATATATATATATATATATATATATATATATATATATATATATATATATATATATATATATATATATACTATATATATATATATATATATATATTATATATATATATATATATATGCTCGTGTGTGTAAATTATATTATGTATCATTTTTCTTTGTTTTCACTATGTTGCAGAGAGGGAAATTTTAGTGGGTTATAATTCAAAGTCTATCTATACATTTCCTAACTGACTTAGTGACGTAAGAAATTCCTACGAAGATGTAAGAAGTGGGAATCGAACCATCGCCACTGAATTGACGTCGCTCTTGCTTTATGGGTTTCGTCAGAACCTGTCATATTTTATTGATTTGGTCAAACAGCAACGGAGTGTAACATTAATTTTGAATGTAAAGTGGTCAACATACAGTGTCGTGCTATAGAATGAAGGAAGGCAAACAGAAAGAGAATTTATAGAATTGAAAGACAATACAAATGTTACTGAAAATATGAGAGAATCAAGCAGAATAATGGAATTAGTGAGAGGCTAGCATTTATACGTGGCGAAGTGTTTCATGCAAACAGAATAATTGTAAATAGGCGAGCAACTTCAATTTCTATGCAGGACGAACAATGACATAAAAACAAACAAATCATCAGACACATTAGAGAAGAAAAAAAAGATAAAACAAACAGTGACGAAATAAAAAAAAAAAGATACGTGAAGAGAGAATAGGGAAGGACATTCTTGATCTAATTGCGATTCCATATGTTTGTGAATCTTCATAAAGCAGACAAAAGACTCGAATCATTTTAATATTTTCTTTACATTCTATTCCTTTTGTATTAAAACGCTAGAATGTTGAAGGTATTTTTGATTTCTTTTACAGCAACCAAACATTATTTCGGATTGATTTCTCCAACTGCAAGCGTTACAAGATGTTCACCAGAGAAAGTTCCAGCGAAATTTCCCGCTCAAATAATATAGGCTGTTGTTGGAGATGTAAAGGATAATCAGGCTGCTACAGAGTTAACGTTCCTTTGAACTCAAATACATTCGATATAAATAAAAGACGGCAAACATGTAATTTATCCTGAGATGATGCAAAGCATTTCATGCCGTAGAAAAACATTCAAATTAACGAGTTCTTATAATGTTTTACTGGAACTTGATATAGCTAAGTAATACATCAAAGTAATACTGGGGTACAAATATACGAAGCCCTGTATACCCATCATGACTACCCGTCTGATAATGTTGCACCAGGCACATGCATCACAACCACATCTGCTCGACATGGTGAACTTATAGCAAGATAAACACTGCATGACCTTGCAGGTGGGGCCCAGTTAGAATTTTCTTCTGGTCGAGTAGCCCATCCCGCTCAAAAGGTCCCTGAATAAGAGTTATTTTTAGGATATTGAACGAAACTCCCATGTTTCCAGAGGTGAATTATTCAAGCCCAAATAATACCTCTCAACACACGGCTATGATGCTCCCCCACTACTTCTACTCGTGATCAGAGATGCAGATATCGTCAGCCACAAAGGAATATGCTCAACTGGTTAAGGTCAAACAACTGACAAGCAAATCTGTGGTATTGAGCAGAATATTTGCTGTAGTCCATCTTTTAGACTAAAACAAAACAGTGTACATGAAAACACTTCCAATCAGTTAAGATCAGAAGCCTGGTACTGCATCAGGGCATTTATTATTATTATTATTATTATTATTATTATTATTATTATTATTATTGTTGTTGTTGTTGTTATTATCGTTGTCGTTGTCGTTGTTGTTATTATTATTATTATTATTATTATTATTATTATTATTATTATTATTATTATTATTATTATTATTATTATTATTATTATTCAGTCGTCTTATTTTTATCACCTGCTTTCTGGTACCCTTTCTGGCGTGTGTCTATACCATCTTTTTCTATTGCTATTCCATAGTGTTGGCATAACTTCCAGTGTATATAGGTTCCAACTCTGTCGTGTCTGTGAATATATTCCTTCTTAGCCAGGACTGGACAATCAGGGAAAATATGACATATTGTTTCTTCTCCGTCTCCACATATTCTGCAGTTAATTGCATTTCTTTTCATTACATGTTTTTGGTAATTTCTGTTGGGGAGGCTTTGGTCTTGTGCTTCAATTAAAAATCCTTCAGTCTCTGCTTTCAGTCCTGAGCTTCTCAGCCATTGCTGGGATTTTGGATGTCTATTTCTTTTCTGTTTAGTTTAACCCAGTATTTGTCATGAAGGGGCGTTTCTTGACATCGTTTTATCATGATCCGTTGCCGTTCCAGTTTTAGTTTGGTATGAAATCAAGAAGGTAATTTGTCTATTATGTAACTACTAGTATATCCGTGTCGTCAAATTGCCGACAGTTTTATGTATGATAGAAAGAGGCACATCAACACAATGAGAAAAACCATTAACAAATGTCAGCAATCTAGTAAATATATGTACATACACAGAGTTGAAGAACTTGAAGAGTCGGACACAATTGAAACCTCTCGGTAGGAAATATTGCCCACATAATGTATGTACACACACGTACATATAGATACACATCTCTCTCTATATATATAAGCATGCATGCATACGTACGTACGTACATACATACGTACATACATACATACATACATACATACATACATACATACATACATACATACATACATACATACATGCATATATACATACATACATACATACGTAGGAGGCAGAGTTTTAACATGTATCCAAAATGCCTTTGAATGTCGTACCACATCTCTTCGGCAACATCTTTTAACCACCATGTGTCCAAGTGCATCCCCTGACCAAGTTCGCTTACGTTAAGCTGATAACTTCATAAGACTTGGAAGGCAGCTCCTTGGCAGCATTGCTTGTCTGTCTGATAACCTAGAATACATGCCCAAAGAAGTTGCACGACTCTACCGCAACGTATCATCAGATTAAAGGATGAGTGTATATGAGCAGACGGAGGTGCAATTGCCCAGTGGTTAGGGCAGCGAACTCGCGGTCGGAGGATCCCGGTTTCGATTTCCGGACCGGGCGTTGTGTGTGTTTATTGAGCGACAACTCCTAAAAGCTCCACGAGGTTCCGGCATGGGGTGGTGGTGACCCCTGTTGTACTCTTTCGTTACAACTTTCTCTCACTCTTTCTTCCTGTTTCTTGAGTAACGCTGCGATGGCCTGGAGTCCCGTCCAGCTGGGGGGAACACATACGCCACAGAAACCGGGAAACCAGGCCCATGAGCCTGGCTAGGCTTGAAAAGGGCGACGAAAAATATATGAACAGACCATATATTTAGTAGGAAGCTCAGAGATGATAGTAACATTGATCACGAAAGTAGTCTATCATGGGCCAACAACCGGATCGCTACCACCCACTTTGAAGGGCATTTGTTTGCAATCCAGGGACAGGGAATATCAACCAAATACCTGATGTACAAAAGGGACAGAGATACAGGAAAAGCAGAAAAATGTGGCAACCAATGCAGACTTTGTGGAGTTAACACCGAATATATCACCCACATCATAAGTAGTTGTCCAAAAATGTCATCACGGTATTATCTACCGATGAGATATGATAGTATAGCTAGGACACTGTATAACGAGATCCATCGAAAGGATAACACCGAGGACAAAGAAATAAGAACTTACAATATGGTGGAAGTCATAGCAAATCATGATAAAAAGGAATACTGGTGGAATGTTTCCATGAAAACCACAATAAAATGTAAACACAATAGACCTGATATAGTGATTTGGGATAGAGAAGAGAAGCTGTGTACAGGTGTGGAAATCAGCTGTCCAGCAGATATTAACTCAAAGCAGAAGATTAGTGAAAAAGAGAATACCTACGCTGAACTACTGAGAAATCTGAAGTTACTCTATCCAGATTACAAGTTCAGGTTTATACCTGTAATCAATGGGTCGCTGAGATATGTAACGCACTGCCTTGAGAAATTAGGCTTCTCAAAACCAGAAAGGAGAAAGCTAATCCGAAGATCCAATCCATTACCGGAACTGTAAAAATCTGTGAAACTTTCCATAAGTTTATCGTTTAAATATAAATGAGCATGTCTAGATATGCAAATATATCCATGAAAATAAATGCATTAAACAAAAAATACAAACCTGCACGCCTGAGATATGTAACACGCTGCCTAAATACCAATCTTGAGAAATTAGACTTCTCAAAACCAGAAAGGAGAAAGCTAAGTCGAAAGTTACAGATTCAATCCATCACTGGAACTGTAAAAATCTGTAAAACTTTCCAGAAGTTTATCATTTAAATATATATATGAGCATGTCTAGATATGTAACTCTATGCATGAGAATACATACATAAAACACAAATCTGCACGTACATGCATGCATACATACATACAAACAAATAAAAATACCATGCTGTTGGTGATGAAATTCCTATGAAGGAGCCCTGAATCTAGGTTAGAAACCGGCTCTTTCTCTATTGACAAGAAATCTTGAAATAAAACTCAATAATGACTTACATACATATGGAGGTTTTCTTTCAGTTTGCACCTACCAAATCTACTGACGAGGCTTTAGTCGGCCCTACGATACAGTTGAAGACTATATTATATATATGTATATATATATATATATATATATATATATATATATATATATATATATATGTATATGATGAAGTCTCTCGTCGAAGACGACGTATGAGCGTTTAACTTTTGCCGAAAAACCTGCACAAATGATTTGTTTATAGTGATCAAATGTTAATGCTGCACATTACCTCACTCCCCCCTCCATCACATCGACATTGCCTGAATAGGTGCACCGTGTACCACGCGTCAGGTGTCGAAGTGATCACAGTGATGTGTGTGTGTGTGAATGTGTGTGTGTGTGTGTGTGTGAGTGAAACTGATAAAGTAGATACAATTTACGATAAGAATCTGCAGTTTTGTTTTGATTAAAATACCTGCATTTTGTGAGCAAAACCTTCGAACGCTGTCAGCCTGCGTCTCGGCGTGTCTGATTGTCACCCACTCCCACCCCGTTTGTTGTTTAACTCTTCTTTTCCTAGCATGACCGACGAAAGCTCTTCCTGAATTCCCTCAAAACCTCCACAGTGATTTTTGTTGTTGTTGACTGTCCGGCCATAGGAACCTAACAGATGTAGATGATGCTTTTTCTGTGGAAAAATAGGTTCGTCATGAGCTTCCCAACGGTCTTCCTTTGCCTGGCCTCTGGTACCAAGGAAAAATAGATGCTCGAGCCATATAAGGTAATCGATAATCACTCTGAATCATTAAAAAAGTTTCTGTAGCGTTTTTGCCCAGTTTATCACCATTGAATAGTGAGCATTCAAATTGTCTTCCTTTCGCGATTGCATTATGCAAACTATCCTGCTGTGACAAGCAGGGTTTTGTAGGGTATGTTCCAAGTACAGTTACAGCAATGCAACAAAAGTCGGCAGTTCACCTTATTGAATGTATTAAAATGATATACAAAAATCACAATAATTTAGGACAATTATAACTGCTTCTCCTAAAAAGGTTTGGAAACAACCGGAATAAACATCGCATATTTATAAGGATAAACCATCAATGCACGTTTCCATATAAAGGGAGCGGCCAGGAAAGAAATCGAACTTGGTAATACGTTGTTATTGCAGTTCATTTTCCTGATGTGTAACTGTGCAGTGTTCACTATTAATAAAAAAAATTACTAGAAGACATTTGCAGATGATAGAGTGAGATGGAGGAGTGGAATTCGCTGCTACCTGAAGATGGGAGAAGAGAAGGGATGTTGGATTCTGTCGCAGAAAAGTGGACAGACTGAAAGAAGCTCAGTAATACCAACTGGCCAATGACCTCTCACAAATGTGACCTCTAGCGTTGATCATTTTAGGGTATAAGGGACACTGCTTCTAAGTGATAAACACAACATCAAGCATGCTTTCCATGTTCAGTCTTGAGCGATTGGGGCTTACAAGATGTGTGGTCTGCTTAATGTCCGTCATTTGATGCTGTTGTTACAAATCAGCCTTAGATCAATCTTGATTAAGCAACCTTTGACTGACCTTGACTATTTAATTTTCATTTTTTTGTGGGATGTAATAAGGAAGGACCATATTATCTAACACATCTTTCCTTTTTTATGGCAGTTGCGTTATATCTTATTTCTTTATTGCCCACAAGGGCTAAACATAGAGGGGACAAACAATGAGAGAAAAAGGGGATTAAGTCGATTGCATCGACCCCAGTGCGTAACTGGTACTTAATTTATCGACTCCAAAAGGATGAAAGGCAAAGTCGACCTCGGCGGAATTTGAACTCAGAACGTAACGGCAGACGAAATACCTATTTCTTTACTACCCACAAGGGGCTAAACGCAGAGAGGACAAACAAGGACAGGCACACGGATTAAGTCGATTATATCGACCCCAGTGCGTTACTGGTACTTATTTAATCGATCCCGAAAGGATGAAAGGCAAAGTCGACCTCGGCGGAATTTGAACTCAGAATGTAGCGGTAGACGAAATACCGCTAAACATTTCGCCCGGCGTGCTAACGTCTCTGCCAATTCACCGTCTTTTGAGTTATATATCTGAGTGAGGATTTTCACTACTATTTTTAGCAAGTTGAACGACTGTGAAGAAGCTCTCTTGTCGAAAATTAATTAATTTACGTATTTGTGATGTGTAGTTATTGTACGGAAACTATTAATTCGGATTTCACCTTAATGTTAGCTATTGTTTAGAAGGTAATTTGCTGAATAAAGTGAACGCGTCTCGGTTTGGAGCCAGTCAGTGCGTACTCTTTGTCACCGATCAATGAATCGGCATAAAGAGATAAACAGTGATGAGTCTATTGTGTGCGTACCTGTCTGGATGTCTGTCTGTCTTCCTGTTAGGATGTATGTATGCTTGTGCGCATGTGAGTGTGTGTATGTATGTATGTATACTATCTATATATGCATGCATGTATATTATCTATATATGCATGCAGTTATATATGCTACCTGAATGTTTGTATGAATCCATAGATGTATGCTTGTATATATATATATATATATATATATATGTACATGCATACGTATATGCATATATGCATATACGTATGCATGTATGTATGTGTGCATGCATTTAAGCCTGTACCATGTCCTACTCCACCCCCATTCTCTCTCCCCTTCTCTGTGTTTATTCCTCCCCCTCTGCCCCCTCTCTCTCTCCCACTTTCTCTTTCTTTTATTTCCACAATTTGACATCCTGCAAACCGAATTCTTCCGATATTTTTTTTCTGGAGTCGATTTCTCAAACAACATACACGAAGAGGAGATGTGTGTGTGTGTGTGTGTGTGTGTGTGTGTGTGTGTGTGTGTGTGTGTGTGTGTGTGTGTGGTGTGTGTGTGTGTGTGTGTGTGTTTAGGGTAGGGGGGAGGGGCGTTTGGGATGGCAGGAGGAATAAAGACAGAAACGGACGGGAATGCGGGGCCGAAAAATTAGAAAGTGGAAGACGTTGAGACTGACTGACAAAGACAGGCAAATCAAAAGACAGGTACATCAAAGAGAGAGAAACCGAAAGATAAAGAATGCTGATGCATGGGGACATAAATGGAAAACAGAAACGGAAATAACGGTAAAAAGATCAGTGAAAACAGCAACAACAACATCAGCAATAGCATTGTATGTATGCAATGCCGATGCGGACTGTAACTATAATAGCGTAAACAATAACAATTATATCATGTTTATTGAAGAAGGTAGTCGAGCAGTTTCTTTATGTGTTGGAATAAATTATATAACTCAGACTACTACACTGTGTCTCATACGATAAACATGACTGCAGTTTGGCTATTTCTGCTATTATTAAACTCTGTGTGTGTGTGTGTGTGTGTGTGTGTGTGTGTGTGTGTGTGTGTTGGTGTGTGTGCGTATGTGTGTGTGTGCTTGTACTTGATAGATAGAAGTGAAGAAAGAGAGGTGGGTGTTTCTGTTGCGAGCATGAATTTTGGTTTGATATGTTGAGTGAAAGAAAGGTAGACATGGGAATTGAAAAAAATGCAGAGAGAGAAATAGAATGAAGAGAAAGAAAAAGAAGGTGGAAGAGAAAAGAAAAAAAGAAGAGGAAAAGGAAACCTGAGTGTAAGATGGTTTACAATGTAACAATATATGAAATATGTGGCAGGGAGGGAGGGAGGGAGAAATACAGGGTGTGTGATAAGGGGATACAGTTAGGAAGGGAGAAACGGGTGAATAGACTGAGAGAGAGAGAGAAAGAGAGAGAGAGAGAGAGAGAGGGAGAGAGAAAGAAGGAGATAGATAGATATATAGATAGATAGAGAGAGAGAGACAGTGAGAGAGAGAGAGGGTGTCAGAGAAAGATAGGGAGAGGGTGCAGATTGGAAACAATAAATTCTACCATATAAATTGAATCCTTTTTTCTCCTTTCTTTATAACCAAATGTGTGTGCTCCTGTTTGTGTCCCTGTGTGCCGGCCTATGTGTTTATGGTGTGTGTGTGTGTGTGTGTGTGTGTGTGTGTTTATGTGTGCACGTGTATGTATATGTATATGTGTGTTCGTGCTTATCGTTGCCGGCGGTTTCCCATGCCCAAGGATTTATTTCTGATTGAATATCTCCGCCATGTTCATGGCGTTGATAATTCAGAAGGCCATGGCGACCACGTAAAATAGGCAGGAACAAAAATAGTAAGGAAGAGGTAGTAAAAGGCCTGGCTATTGTCCTCATTGTTGTTGTTGTGGATGCTGCTGCTGTATCTTGAGTTCATTATGTCGGTTTTCCACTTCATTTTTACGTTTTGAATTCACAAAGACAAGATGATGGACTGATGTCAAGTGGAACACCTCTCCTCTAGACATTAGTTTCTCATCTGTTTATGTTTCACTTCTTGCCATTTTAATGGTTGACTTTAGCTGGTCTTGCAGCATTAGGATGTCTTCTTGCTATCTTTCCGATGACAAATTTATTACAGAGATTTAGGCGAGGAAATCTTTCTTCTTTCATTCTAACCACATGTTCTCGCCACCATAGCCAACGTTTCATCAGAGTCGAGTCTATACTGCGTCTATTGTTTTTTCAGAGGCAGTATTTACTGGTTTTGTGTGTCTCTATGCATGTCTGTCCGTATATATAAAGCTTGGAAAACACAAGAATGTTAAGAATGGCTCTGAATGTTACGCAAAGAGCTCATTTAACCAACGAGAAGGTTTATCACGATCAGCAGAGGAGAATGAGAAATGCTGGTCATTGCGTCAAGCACGCAATAGAAGCGAACTAATCTTATGACAGTCAGTTGGAGGAAGAATTCATAGGGAATGAAAACGTCAAACCTATGCGAACAACTTGCTTCAGGACAGTGGAATGGCAAATGTTGACGAATTAAGGACATGCAAGCTTCTTACCACAGCCACGCCTGAACCGATTATGGATAGAACTGGAGTGAATGACGTCGTCGCAGAATACCACCACGCAAAGCTGCGATGGCCTGGTCATGTGGTAAAGTTCACGGATAATCGGTTAATCCGAGCAGTTGAGTGTTAAGGGTGCGAACAGAAGAGACTACTCGGAAGAACTCGAATCAGGTGGAAAAATGTCTTAAGAAAGATGTTTGAAACAACGTGGAGGAGAATGGCGAGACCACGAGGGTAATGGAGCAAATGCTGTGGTCAGCGGAGCAGACTCGACAGCAGGTAGCCTGGCCGATCAATGGTGATCCAGATCATATATATATATGTATATATATACATTTGTACATATGTACATGCAACTATATATATATATATCTATCTTCTAATCTCTGTCTATTTATCTATCTGTCTGTCTGTCTGTGCATGCATACATAGATATGTGTGTGTGTGTATAGGAACATGAGTGTGATTATGTGTGGGCAAGCGTTTATATAACTGAAAAAATTTAAGTCTCTGACTGAGGTCTCACGAACCTTATTAGAAACTGGAAGCGATGTCGTTCACTTCTGGAAATTTACACCGAAATCATTTATTATTTTCATACAGAAATTTATATATTCTTAAAAAATGATAATTATTAATACTTCAGATACTTTTGATATCAATTTATATAAATAAATTTTCTCCTGCATATTCCGGCGTTTTACTGTGATAAATATATCTTACTAAGAACAATACACAATAATAACTGACAAAATAATTTTAAAAATGAAAGATTAATATTAATCAGGTGTTACTGAATGGTTTTCAAACTTGCTGGATATAATATATATCTAGAACAACTGAGCCGAGTAATATATTTTTGAATAAATGGCCTTCTGCCTTTTATGGGTTTGTGCTGACTGTGGAGCGACGCTGTATAAAAAAACGGAGAAGAATTTCACTGGAACAACAACAGTTTTACTATGTGCATCGATGCTGAACAGCTTTACCGATAAGATCCTTTACTGTGGTTCCATCATTAGCAGAAATCTGATCATCGCACAACAATCGATTGTCAAGATTACCAGGAACCATTAGGTTGGCAAGAACGAACTAAGATTTCCACCGAATCAATGTTGTACTTCATACTTACGTTGATGAGACTAACAGCAATACTACCATAAAAATCTTTCACTAGAATTTGGCACTACCATTAGCAGGACTGTCAATGTTACAGCTTAAGTTATTCAGGAGAGATATCACAGAAAAATGTGCTGCTACTGATGATTCGGATTGGTTATTAACAATGTTAAAACCACACAAGAGTTGGATGAATATTTTCGGAAAATATTAGCATATTGGTGTCGGTAGACCATACATTTCTGACTGGAACTGAAAACGAGGACCTGCTATAGGTATGCATGAATATATATATATATATATATATATATATATATATATATATATATATATATAAATACATTAAAAGGCTTCCAAATAAAGAAGCGAGTGCTAGGTACACAAAAAGGGGATAAATTCATGAAATGGAATGAAAATCAAAAACGTTTGCCAACTCAGCTAATCCTGTACAGCAGTTTCATCTTTTTTTTAGCAAATGAATAGAATTCATCTGCCAAGGCCAGAATCGTCAGCAGGAAGCCTTTGTAATCCGAGCTGTACATACCGTTAGACTCACGTGCAAATCTAACGATCTGTATACCCTAACTTTTCAGACCAGTGCGCAGACGCAAATCATACCCGGCGACAGAGAGGATGCCCGTAAAAAATTTACGAGCAAATTTATCGAGCAATATTTAAACATAGTAAATAGGGTAATAAAAATAAATTATTATTGCCAGTGACCCATCAGTGACCCATTTCATGAATCTATCCCCTTTTTGTGTATCTAGCACTCGCTTCTTTATTTGGAAGCCTTTTAAGGTATTTATATATGAATAACATATAGTCTAATGACTAATTCGTCTTTTGTGCTCGGTCACTGGTAATAATAATTTATTTTTATTACCCTATTTACTATGTTTATATATATGTATATATATATATATATTATATATATATATATATATATTATATATATATATATATATATATACAGTTGCGGCCAAAATGTTCAGAACGGCATTGTTTTCGCCAGAAAAGTAGGTACAAGTTTTTATCTAAGTTGTTTTATATTCTATAATTTTCACACACAATAAATACAATATCAATTGTTATTGTCTGAGAGGATAATACAAAAGTTATGGATGATTTAGTGATTTACTGCAAAACCCATGGCGGCCAAAATGATCAGAACGGTTGCTTTTACTCCGTGTTTTAGTATATTTAACTGGCGAATTCTAATGTTTTGAATTTGTTTATGTGACGGTTCGTTTACTAAACATTAGTAAGAATATCTGCAGTGTACCTTGTGTACCTAGCACTCGCTTCTTTATTTGGAAGCCTTTTAATGTATTTATTTATATATATATATATAATGCCACTTACTCCGTTACCAATTCGTCAGCAGATTATTAAGCTTCGAAAGAAGGATAATTTAAATATTGGCTCTATTGTAAAGATTGTTAACAAGTCAAAAAGTGTTGTTCACGGTATTCTTAAGGTCTTCGATGATTGTGGTTCATGTGAAGCAAGAAAGTCTACAGGTAGGCCAAGAAAAACAACCAAGAGAGAAGATCGTGCTATGGTAAAGTTGGTTAAAAAGGACAGATTTAAAACTGCTGCTGCTGTTTCCCGGGAAATGAGCATTGTATTGAAGAAAACTTTATCTCGAAAAACTGTGTCTCGTCGTTTAGTTGAACATGACCTACAAGCAAGAGCACCTGCAGTGAAGCCACTGATCAGCTCCAAAAATAAAAAGTGTCGTCTTACCTTTGCAACCGAACATGTGTTGTGGTCTCAAGAAAAATGGCAAACGGTGCATTTCAGTGATGAATCTAAGTTTATGTTATTTGGCTCAGATGGGAAAAGGTACGTTCGTTGAAAAGTAGGTGAAAAATTGTCGCCTAAATGCCTTAAGACTAGTGTTAAATTCGGTGGAGGAAGTGTCATGGTTTGGGGGATGATATCTGGAGATGGTGTGGGCTCTTTGGTGCGATTACATGGACAGGTAAATGCAGGAGTTTATAAACAACTTGTAAAAGATTATGTCTTGCCTGTGCTGAGAAATTCAACTAAGCGACCACCCATATTCATGCAGGACAATGTCCCATGTCACAAGGCTAAGGTGGTCATGAACTTCTTCAAGGCTGAAAAGGTTATTATTATGGATTGGCCTGCTCAAAGCCCTGATCTCAATCCTATTGAAAATGTGTGGAATATTCTAGGAGAACGTTTGAAAGCCAGAAATCCTAAAACAACCGAGCAATTATGGAATGCCCTTCAGGAAGAATGGAATAAGATCACCTAGCAAGAAATTGAAAATTTAATTTCCTCATGCAGTCGAAGATGTCAAAGTGTGATTGAAGCTAAAGGGTTTCACACTAAATATTAAATAATTCCAGTATTCTCTGTCATTTTTGATTATTTTGTTATTTTGTCAACCGTTCTGATCCTTTTGGCCGCCATGGGTTTTGCAGTAAATCACTAAATCATCGATAACTTTTGTATTATCCTCTCAAATTACACCAAAATCTCAGACAATAACAATTAGTATTATATTTATTGCGTATGAAGATCATAGAACATAAAACAACTTTGATAAAAACTTATACCTACTTTTCTGGCGAAAACAATGCCGTTCTGAACATTTTGGCCGAAACTGTACATGCACATACATACACGCATATTTTCTTGTTTGAAGGAAGCTCATTATGCGCTCTACACGTTACAGTCAATGTAAACTGGTCATATGTGTAAGTTATATGAGAAAATTTTATTTCAAATATTGGAAATTAATTTCTAAGAAACAGTTGTTATTAGAATTATTTCAAATTTTGTTTTTTGTTTCTATGGAAATTCTGTGTGTAAAATTTCGTTCCGGATAATATTTGAGAACGCAAGTTAAAAGCAGTATAAATTAACAAGATCGAAATACTGAAAGTTACGCCGATGGTAAAATTCGGATTTTTCTTCATTTTCTTTTACATTGTAACAAATTATCTGTCTATGCTAAAGGCTCAGTCATAAATTTCTTGGAATGCTAGTAGCAGAGATCTAGACAATAAAATAGCTTTTTATGTCTGAGCTTAAAATGACAAAAATATTCTATTTAACGAGTTTTGCTGTTTCAGGAAGAAAGTGATGTTTGAAGTTCCGAGTAAAATCTCATGCGGCAATCTTCTCTCGATCCATGAAATTCCTATCAAAGAAGATGGGAATAAAGAGGAAAATTTCCAAATAATTTTCAGAAAAATAATCTCATAACTAATGATTAGGAAATTCGTAACAAATTTCTCAAGAAATTATCAGGTGTTAACTCATAATCGTCCAGTTTTTCTTCAGGTGTTACTACGTCTGTAACTGAATATAGCCAGAGAGCTTGAAATATGTTTTCTTTTATTTTCTCAGAAAGTAATTATTGCCATTTATTGAAACTCTGTCGGTACTTGGAGAATCAACAGCTGAACAAAAAGCTTTTGGAATATAAAAGCTATGGACAAAAGAAAGCAGAGATAGCCCGGTGAAAAAGAATATAAGAAAAATAAAACTAATAAAAATCAACGAATCTTATTTTATTAATTTCTAAAGTTGAACAATTTCTCTTCAGAAAAACATGTGAAATCTGAAGGAGTCGGAAATGAGAAATATTTATAAGTTGATAATAAATAAAGTGAACTAATTTGAAACTGGACAATACTTCACAAACATGAAGTATTTGATAAGTTAAAGAACCATATTCTGCATTTAACTTTATGCCTCGACAAGCGAAAAACAACTGCCAAAGAAAGATATCTTGACTGCCAAAAGTAAAAACATGTTTTCATAAAAGATTTGGTTAGACAATTTTGCAAGAGTCAAGAAGTGTGTCGGATTGTGCGTGGGAAGATCGACTTTGGTACATTGTGTTTACATACTCCATCAAAATATGTGACGGTTAGAACAGGACTACCTGCCATTACAGAAGAAGAAAACATTGATTTGAGAGAGTGTATTGTCAGTGTTTGGCGGCAGTTTTATGCAGTTCACCACTAGTTGGTTTGAAGATTAAATGCCCAAATGAGACAACCATTTGGGTATGTAATTTTCAGCCTCTTGGGAGTTTTGAATGTCATTTCAAGGAATATTGTTTGGTCGTTTTTATTTTCTGAAAAGTCCAACATCAATTGGAAAAATTCTTTTTAACACTGTGTATGTTAGCGAATCTGTGTATAAGAAATGTCCCTCTTTGAGAGTTTTGAGTTGGATCTGTTCAAAGCTTTCACTGATTTGACAATCTTTTTGTGGTTAACTACCGCTTTCATCAAGTCAATATTTCGTTTCAACAAAGAATTTATGCAATTTCTTGTATTTTGCTTTTGCTGTTGCTGATCTTGGAACTGATTTTGTTTTCTTTTTGTCTTTTCTTTGATTGTAATTTTAGTTGAGATTTTCATTTAGGCTGTTGTTTTTATTGTAGTTGAGATTGTGGGGATGCACTAGCTATCTTATGGACTGGGAGACAAATGCAGTCTCTTTGGAGGAACACGATTTTATCTTGAGGTAGTTCTTGTATTCGACACTTCGTCTTTCTTCACAGACATCTATGGTTTAGACCTTCGATTTAACTTTGCCATTCAGCAAGTTCATTGACCCAGGGATGTTGTAGTGAGTGAGGGGAGAGACGACCGCTCCTAAGCCTTCATGTTTATGGTTTTTCTAGGGTAGAGCTGAGAGCATTTGAAGTGATTGATGAAATGCAGTATAAGCCTAATTGTCAAAGGAAAGAGTGAAAAAAGCAGCGCATATATTTATCGAACGATTTTGTTAGAAGCCTTCAAGTTCTCAAGATGCAGGATTTTATTGCCAAAGAGCCAGTTGCATTTGGCTCAGAGAGAAAAGGATCCTTGAAAAAGAAATGGTTTTGAGAGATTTTGTGGAAAATTATTCATTTATTTACAGGCTGCAACACGAAACCTGAAGTGTTTGCATCAGAAAGTTTTGCATTTGGAGATTCTAAAACAACAAAAAGTGTTTACTAACTCACAAAATAAAAAAAGGTAAAAGTCATCACAAAGAATCTCGCAAAACAAAAGCATTCAACGAAGTAACGGGTTGGTAGAAGTAATGGTGTGATTGTTGACCTATGAGAAGTGGCTTTTTAAGCAATAGGGATACCAATTCATATTATAATAAAAGGAAAGGACCTGATGTACATTATTACAGTGGAGTTCTCAGATTGCCACCGCCATAACAATGTGAAGTTCATTTGTATCAACAAATCCTAGCAGACCATCTGAAAACTCATTTTGAATCCTATGATTTACTCCGCAGATAGAGCCGTTGCGTAACACTAAAATTACGGAAACTGTTAATTTTTGTAATCATAGAGCAGACTTTGGAAAGAAAGTAGAGTATCGTTTCTATCACTTACACGAACTGACCCAGAAGGCTTCTTCGGCGTAGCAATGGGCGCCTTCGACAGGGCTGGTGTGTGTGACCTCGTCGGTTTCTTCACTCTAGAAAAAGAAATTCCCCTCAACCAGCTTTGGCCTCTACAGGGATGACGCGTTGGCAATATCAAGAGAGACAAACGGCCACACGCCAGATAGGCTTACAAAAGACCTCACCAGCACCATGAACTCCCTTGGACTGAAGGTCACGATAGAAACCAATCTGAAAACGGTGGATTTCCTTGATGTGACTCTGGTGCTTCCCGTTAGGAAGCCAAAAGAAGAGGCTTGTGTACATCAACACAAGTTCCTGTCATTCAGCCATAGTTTTCAAGAACCTGATAAAGGGCCTCAGCATAAGAATCTCCAGCTTGTCTTCGAGCAAAGAGATTTTCGATACTGCCGCTCCATACTACAATGAGGCTCTAGCTGCCAGCGGTTTCAAGGATAGGATTAGTTACACGCGAAAACCTAACCCCCTCCATGAGAAAGCGACATAGGAAAGGGTTGTGGTTCATATCCTCTATTTAAACGTTAAAGCACTTCCTCTGTACAAATAAATTCAACAAAATGCTCAATAGGCACACCCTGAGAATTTCTTTTAGCTGTGCACCTAATGTAAAAAAGATTTTATTAAGTAGGCCTGAGACAGAGAAGGATGCTCATAAGGCCACTGAAGAGTCACTGTAACACGGAGACCGTCGTGTATGAGGCAGAGGCAACAGGTATAGGACTAAACTGGCAAGCAAACGTGCGAAAGTATGGAGGAGAGACTGAAGACCATTTCAGGACCTGCTTTAACGACAAGTCCTCCTGTAACATCCCGGAAAGATGCAACGCCACAACCATGGCCAAGCACATGTGATCTTCGAAAGAAAGCGCCACCGAGTACAACATAAAGTGGAAGATCCTGGATAAATGCAAATCTTACTTCAATAGCAGCAGGAAGTGCAGGTTGTCTGAAAAAGGAGCGATTTTAAAGAACATCCAGAACCCAGGCATTTACCTGAATAGCAGAAGCGAAGTGTTTAATTCTTGCCGACATAAAAGGAAGTACATGCACACATAAAGCCCCCACGACCTTCACCAATACAGAAAAACACACTAGCGAACGCAGTAATGGATGCCTACAACCCCTGCAAAAATTATATATACAGTACCATTACACACATCCTATTTCCACAAGAACACCAACCGGAAAGACGCACACACAATTGCCACAAACACTTCATGATAGCTCTTACAACATAACCAATCCAGTGATGATGTCTTGGTACCAAGGGACAGAACTCTTAACTAAATCACCTACCTGGTTTGTCTCATCACCCTTTCACGGCAACCGGAAAGCGGATGTCTCCTTTTATGTCAACAATAGAGAGTAGTCGCCATATTTCATTCCATATTGGCTACCTCTGATGAGCGTAGGGTTATATAATCAGATTGTTTGCTAACACTCCGTTATACCCTTAGTGCGAAACCGATTGGTAAGGTGTAATGGATCTATAATACAATATTGTACATTTTAGATTATATACCCACTCTATTGAGAGATACACGAGTGCATCTTCTTCCTGACTTATGAACTTTTAGCTTTTAGACAACTTATATATATATAAGTGTGTGTATATATATATATATATATATATATATATATATATATAATATATATATATATATATATATACACACACACATATATATATATGCATATTTACACACTCACAGAAATATACACTGATGTGTGTGTGGGTGTGTATGCATCGTTAAATGCAGTAGTGAGAAATCTCAACTAGCAGACTCACATGTTCTTATATAGCACTCTACTCAAGAGTATTGACTATTTATTATGCTTCAATGCTATTGACGTCTGTGTAAATACAACATATAAGTATAATTCTTCATTTCATCCCTTTCTTTGTAAATACACTCACGTGCAAGCTCATATACGTATACGTATGTGTGTACGCACACATACGCAGACATATTTATGTGTGTGTGTGTGTGTGTCTTCGTATGTATATATATATATATATATAATCCAAATACGAAAAAAACCAAAGAAATTCTTTAACATATCTTCAATGATTCGTTACAGCTGTTTCTCTAACAACTCTGCTTGCAACATCACTTTACGCAAAATTCTTCTTCTTCTTCTTCTTCTTCTTCTTCTCCCCCCTCCCCCAACTTCCCTCCTCCTTTGTATTCTTTCGCTCTATCCTCCCCACATGATCTCTATACTAATTACTCATCCTCAAACCACATTTTATTTACTTTTTGTTTCCTTCCGATACAAGCCAAATGACAATGTCTGGCAGACGCACAATGTGACAGCACACATCTGATGCAATTCTGACGAAGTGCCACTCTAATGTCTAAAACCGCAAACATTACGTAAATTTTCACTTCGTATTTTTGGGTAAACCGGCGTTGGAAGCAGAGTTGGTACAGAAACAACTGCATCAAATCATTAAATATGTGTTATAGAATTTCTTCTTATTATTTGGATTACGATTTATTCTTCGCCAAACCCACATTTCGGTGTGACCGCTTTGGAACTA
Organism: Octopus sinensis; assembly: GCF_006345805.1. Taxonomy (NCBI): domain Eukaryota; kingdom Metazoa; phylum Mollusca; class Cephalopoda; order Octopoda; family Octopodidae; genus Octopus; species Octopus sinensis. The sequence continues at coordinate 1,220,057 of NC_043006.1, read as the reverse complement.
GGATTTTCAACACTTGAAGAATTCCGGCATTGGTCTGGATGGAACCCGACAATGTTGATAGCCCAGAATTCGGGTTGAGTGCTCCTCTGGAAATACCCTACCTTTACACACTGCCAAGACGTATATGCATGCATGTATGTATGTATGTATGTATGTATGTATGTATGTATGTATGTATGTATGTATGTATGTATGTATGTATGTATGTATGTATGTATGTATGATGTATGTATGTATGATGTATGTATGTATGTATGTATGTATGTATGTATGTATGTATGTATGTATGTATGTATGTATGTATGTATGAAGCCCAGTTACAACTACAGCCGGCTACTGCCGGTAAAGGTTTTAGCTGCCAATTCTGTACAAGATATTGTAGATCTTTAGCTGGGCTAAAAAGTCACATTCGATCACAGCACCAATAACAGTTAAGCTTCGTGCAATGGCCATACTCGATATGGAGGGGGCAGCCATCATGTATGTATGTATGTTGTATGTATGTATGTATGTTGTATGTATGTATGTATTATGTATGTATGTAGTATGTATGTATGTATGTGTGTATGTATGATGTATGTATGTATGATGTATGTATGTATGTATGTATGTATGTATGTATGTATGTATGTATGTATGTATGTATGAAGCCCAGTTACAACTACAGCCGGCTACTGCCGGTAAAGGTTTTAGCTGCCAATTCTGTACAAGATATTGTAGATCTTTAGCTGGGCTAAAAAGTCACATTCGATCACAGCACCAATAACAGTTAAGCTTCGTGCAATGGCCATACTCGATATGGAGGGGGCAGCCATCATGTATGTATGTATGTATGTATGTATGTATGTATGTATGTATGTATGTATGTATGTATGTATGTATGTATGTATGTATGTATGTGTGTGTGTGTGTATGTATGTATGTGTGTGTATGTGTATGTGTAATTATGAAATTCCAATCATTTTAGTATCCCACGTCACATCATAAAAAGATGGGACAATAGAAACTACGTATAACATAATGCTACTGTGCTTAGCATTCTATCGTAGTTGCCAGGTTTTCAATTGTTTATAAGTGAATTCCTTCACACAGACAGAGGTCCCTCATTATTTTCACACTTCATTAATCGTTACAGCTGATGCAGACGGGTTTAAGTAGGAGCTGACTCTACCAAGTCAGGAGTTTATCTCCAGTTCTGTAGTTTTCGCTGTGATTCGCTCCAGAAATGATAGGACGGAAAATGTTAAGACAACATCTGCTGACATAAAATACAACCAACTTAAATCTCAAACGTCGCTGTAAACGTGCGAGCTATTTACGATCTGTCCACTGGCTGATATATGATATACAGCAATAGTTAATTTGATCTTAGCACCGAAGTTCTACACGCATACATCGTCGTATCAAACCGTTAATTCTGCCGTGCATTTCTCTCTCTCTCCATCCCCCACCTTCATCCCTTCCGGTCGAAGAGTGTAGATTCGAAATGTCAAGGACTTACCTTTCTTCCGAGCGTCAAATTAATACATCTGCTTGTAGTTCCATCACTCGTCTTTGCGTTTTGCTTACTGTACATATCTATCTATCTATCTATCTATCTATCTATCTATCTATCTATCTATCTATCTATCTATCTATCTATCTATCTATCTATCTATCTATTTATCCGTGTGTGTGTGTGTGTGTATGTGTGTGTGCGTGTGTGTGTATTACAAAAGTAAAAAAAAACAACTAGTACATTAATATTGGTATTAATTTAACGTTGGTGAGATAGAAATATCCTTTTTTGACGTTTCGAACTGTTTCAGAGAGAAAAAGAAATCGTGAGAGAGAGAGAGAGAGAAAGAGAGAGAGAGAGGAGAGAGAGAGAGAGAGAGAGGACAAAATAACTGAAAGGAAAAGAATGGAATATAAACTGACGTGAAGTACCTGATCCGTTTTTAAATGAGGCAGAAATATAGAAAAATGAGAGAATATTGTGTTGAGCGATGATAGAAAAATGGGAGATAAAGCAGGAGAAGATGGGAGCGTGAGTGTGAGATTGAAGTAGTGTGTGTGTGTGTGTGTTTGTGTGTGTGAGTGTGTGTGTGTGTATGCGAGTGTGTGAGAGTGTGTATGTGAGTGTGTATGTGAGTGTGTATGTGAGTGTGTATGTTAGTGGGTGTGTGTGTTTAGTTAGTGTGAAGCGTGTATGTGTGTATGCGAGTGTCGAGTGCATGTTTAATTTTGTTAGGCGTGTGTGTGTGTGTGTGTGCTGCTATTTGGATGATTTTGCTTGGTTATTTCCAGCGTGTGTCAATAGAAATATCCGTGTGCTTGAGTAAGTGTTTGTTGTGTATACGTGTATAATGTGTGGATGTGTGCATACGTGCTTGCGTAGGTATGTGTATGCTATATGTGTGTTTGTTTTATGTAACGGTGGGGGATATGTGCGAGTGTGTAAGTGCGTATGTGTATGTGTGTAACTGTGGATTGTGGTGCGAGTGTGTGTATTGGCTTGTGTGTATTGTGTGTAACAGAAGAGAATGAACTCGAGAATTCAAACCGCGTAAAGCAAAACTTTCGAGAGCGAAAATTAATTCTTGTTCTCTCCGGAGGCGAGATATCGGAGATCCGGCATGCAAAGCAAGACGGAAAATTATACTGCAAACACGTATGCAGCAGCGCATGCATGCATTACAAACACGCGAGAGGACACACCTAACACGCATAGACAGAGATAAACTAAACAAATTACACACACACACATAAATGGCAAACGCGTACACACGAACACCTACACGCGAACACGTAGAGATGAACACGCACACATCTGTCTACATACATAGAAAATAATGTTAACATACTCCAACAAAGCTACAAACATATACACACACATGTGCACACATAATAGCCAAAGTTAAACAAGGATTCAACATTTACAAGCACACACACACACACACACACATACACACACA
>NC_043006.1:1177100-1212100 GCF_006345805.1 Octopus sinensis | reverse complement strand
GCAAGTACTAGATCTAGTACTTGCTTCTTCTTTTAGAGGCCTTTTAACGTACTTATATATGAATAACATATAGCCTAATGGCTAACATGTCTTTTGTGCTAGATCACCGGTAATAATAATTTATTTTATTACCTTTTTACTATGTTTACATATTTCTCGATAAATTTTGATCGTAGACCCTATACCAGAAACCCCTCTGTTTGTCGGGTATGTTTTGCGTCTGCGCGATGGTCTTAAAAGTTAGAGAATGCAAGTCGCTAGAACCGCACATGTTTCTAACGAAATGTACTTCTAGGATAACAAAGGCTGCTTACTGAAGAGTCTATCCTTGGCAGATAAATTATATTTACTGCTAAAAAAAAGACGAAACTGCAGTATAAGATGAGCCGAGTTTGTAAACGTTTTTGATCTTATTTCATTGAATTTATCCACTTTTTTGTGATCTAGTACTTGCTTCTTCTTTTAGAGGCCTTTTAATGTACTTATATATGAATAACATATAGCCTAATGGCTAACTTGTCTTTTGTGCTATTATTTTATTACCTTTTTACTATGTTTACATATATATATATATATATATATATATATATATATATATATATTTGGATACATAGATAGACAGACAGACATCAGACAGACAGACAGACAGACAGATAGATAGATAGATAGATAGATAGATAGATAGATAGATAGATAGATAGATAGATAGATAGACAGATAGATAGGTAGAGATAGATAGACAGATAGATAGATAGATAGATAGATAGATAGATAGATAGATAGATACTAAGCGATTATGATAGTATGGAGCATGCTTTCTATAAAATAGAGATCAAGGAGTAGATTATTTTATGTTTTTGTGCAAAGTTTTAGGAGAAAGAGTGGTTAGGGCAGCGGACTCGCGGTCGGAGGATCGCGGTTTCGATTCTCAGACCGGGCGTTGTGTGTGTTTATTGAACGAAAACATCTAAAACTCAACGAGGCTCTGGCAGGGGTGGTGGCGACCCCTGTTGTACTCTTTCTCTCACTCTTTCTTCCTGTTTCTTGAGTAACGCTGCGATGGACTGGCGTCCCGTCCAGTTGGGGGGAACGCATACGCCACAGAAACCGGGAAACCGGGCCCATGAGCCTGGCTAGGCTTGAAAAGGGCACATTAATAAAAAAAAGTGATTTAAAAGAAAGAAAAATATTAAACACTAACATGTTTACCTGCATAGGTGCAGGCACGGCTGTGTAGTTAAGAAATTGGATATGCAGTCACTTGCATTTGGAATGAGGCCCACTGCGAAACATTGTGTCAAGTGGCTTCTATTATCGCACCGAGCGCCGACCACTGCATTGTGAGTGAATTTGGTAGACGTAAACTGTGTAGAAGTCCATCGTGTATATATAATCTTTGTATGGAATTTATAAACATTTAATGCATCGGTACACGCGTTTCCAAAAATCACATATCTCCCCCAAAAAGCTGATTCACCAGTCACCATCGTTAGAGACTGTGGCCAGCATAATGGAATGGGAGCTTTATCCGCAGATTCAAAACGTTTCCAGGAAGCAAATTAAAAATATATATATATATATATGTATGTGTGTGTGTGTATAAGAGAGAGAGAAAAAGAGAGAGAGAAAGGAGAGGAGAAATAGAGTGAGTGATTCCGTTATTAGTAGCAATAGAGGGATCACTGTAAGAAAATATCTTTGAATTGAGCTACAAATATTGTCTCCATTCTGCGACATAGAAATCGTACTTGGCCTAAAAGAGGGGATAACATTAGTCTAAACACTCACTCTACCAATTAGGTTACTATGTAAAACCTACGTGTTTCATAACGTATTACACCTTTGTATTACATATATAAATATGATTGTATGTATATATGTACGTGCATATGTATACATACACACACACACACACACACACATATATATATTATATATATATATATATATATATACATATATATATATATATATATATATATATATATATATATATATATATACCGGAGTAAACACATAAATGTGAAACAAGGTGGAAAAAAGAGTACTCAAATACCAGTGGTAGAGTAATATGCTTTATTTTAAGCAGCAGAAAATTCAACAAAATCTGTTACTCTGAGTTTCTCGTTGCCGTTCATCAGACAGTTTTTGCTAGAATGGAACATATATATAAATTCAATCTATACTCTTACAAACGCTACACCTTTAAAAAGAATCTTCGAGCGATAAACAAAAAGGTCAAAAATATATGTATATATATATAAAAAAACTTATAAAAATTATAAAATCCGAGGAAAAAACCGAGGAAAAAACCTATTGCCGTTAATGAAGACAGTACAAATTAATGCATAGAAATTAAACCTGTTATAAATACTGCAATACATATTTATATTAAAATCCACATATATATATCAACATACACAAAAGGATGCGCGTAAACGCCATACATACATATACAGACGTATGAATATGAATCTAATTATACACATAAAAGCATGTGTACATATATTCACGCAAACCGTCTCGCACGCAAGCTAAAATTCATCTATGTAGCAATTCTCATATACTGAGCAAGGAGGGGGAACGAAAGAAAGGGAAAGAGAGAAAAAGGAACGAAGGAGGGGTGGGGAAAAAACTTGTAGCGATATTATTGGCATCTATAGAGGCCAGTATACATACACAAGTTTGAATTGATACATATACATACCGTCGTGTGTATGCGTGCTTAAGCACAAGCATACTTTCACTTACACATACACAGATACGCATGCTTACAAATACATATGCTTTGCTATACACAAACTTATATAAACATTCTAAATTTGACAACATTGCTTTTTAAAAAAAACATTGCTTTTAAAAAATGGGTGCATTAATAAAAATATATACGAAAGACATATAAAATAAAATATAACATCCTATCTTGGGTCATTTATAAATAATCAAGGTAATATAAATAATCAAGGTAATCTTATGCAATACAATAACATGAAAACAAAGTTTGTAGGTTTTTCCTAATATATATGTAGAAACAATAAGACTTTGCTATAGATCCGTCGTAGCGCTCAAGAGTCAAAATCAAAATCAAAAAATCAAAATACAAAATATATACTCTATCCATATGGTATATTTATATTCGACATTTTAAATTTAGCCGCGTGCCTACATAAGTTCATTAACTCACTTCTTTGATTCAAAGAATTATTGTCTTTGAATAATATGTGCATTTTCTCTAATAAGCAAAGCTTGCACTTGAAATTATATTTGTAAGCTCCATGCCTGTATGGTGCCGCCCTGTCCAGAATGCTCCATGTCACGTTGAAAGGTGGGGCTTCCTTTTCTTTTAGTTCCCAGACATATTTTGCTAGGCTGGTTTTCTTCCTATTCTCTGGGTATTTAAAAGAATTCTTATGAGAATAAAATCTTGTTTTAAATGAATTTTCTGAAGCCCCTGTGTATGTCTTGTATTCCGATGAGCCTTCCACTTGCACCTTGGCTCTATAAACTACTCCTTTCACTAGACATTTCCCTTCTAACGGACAGGAGCTTTCGTTTTTGAAATTACATTTCTTAATGGGCTCGGCACCATGTCTAATCTCAATTAGCTTCCTATTATGTTGGCTAATGTAAGAGGCGAAATTTCTGCAACAAGAATAGCTAACCTTCAGGGTTCTTCTATTAAATATTCTGTAGAATTTATGACCCTGCTTAAAATGCTTAGAGACTAATCTCAAAAATTCCTTACCTATATTAGTCTTTACGGCCAAATTGAAAGCCGGGTTGAACCACAAAACTTTCCTGGTCCTAGTTCTTCGTGCAGCATTATTATTAGCATTAAGCTGGTTGAACTGGATCTTCTCCGAGAATCCACTATTCTTTAATGCGCTATCGTAATAAGGTGCAGCATTATGGAATGCTGCCTCGTCCGAAGAAATTGAAGATATTCTTCTACCTACATTGCTGACTAAGTTGCTAAGGATAACTGGTGGATGGTTCGAATCTTTGCTAATATACGATAGCTTTTCATTGGGCTTACGGAAAGGTTTAAATCTATCCGATCTTACATTAAAATTTACGTCTAAAAAATCTACACTATTCAGGTTAGTATCTATCGTAATCCGTAAGCCCATCCTTTGAAAGAAAGCTATAAGGTCCTTCCTAAGTCTATCTGATTCATGGCCGTTTAGATTATGCGTGGCTATAAGGCCGTCATCCCTATATAGACCTGCATCTATAAATGGGAATTCTATTTTTAGATTATGGAGAATAAAGGCTCCTATGAACATACATAATTCAGCCCCGTCGTATGCCCCCATCGGTACATCGAAAAGAGAATCCTCAGTCTTCTTAATCCAGGTGGAATCCTCGAGAAACAGAAGCGATTTCCTCGCATGCATAATAATTTCAATTTCCGAGCTATCGATGTTGACATACTGCTTGGCGAAGTCCAATGCCCTTAGGAGCAACGTCCTAGATATCGACGGGTAAAAGTCAATAATGTCGAATTGTGTGAAACTACAATTATTCTTATAGCTAATACCTTTAAACCACTCTATAACTGACTTACTATTCTTCCAAATTCTCAAGTCTACTTCACTATCTAACTTAACTAAAATACGGTCTAAAATATTTTTGCTAATAATTCCTATCTCAGTTTTAGCCGGATTTATCAATCTACATTTGGGGTTTCTACTAAAATTGTCTTTATGGTCTTTCAGAGTAATAAAAGCTGGTCGTGGTGAAAGGTATTTAATCCTATCGCTAATCTTAAGATCGTTAGCTATTCCTCTTGCTTCTAAGTTCACCTCTTTGTATATATTCGTGTTGTTCTTTTTTGTATGTGTCCGTGACACATGCTTTTATGTGTATAATTTAGATTCATATTCATACGTCTGTATATGTATGTATGGCGTTTACGCGCATCCTTTTGTGTATGTTGATATATATATGTGGATTTTAATATAAATATGTATTGCAGTATTTATAACAGGTTTAATTTCTATGCATTAATTTGTACTGTCTTCATTAACGGCAATAGGTTTTTTCCTCGGTTTTTTCCTCGGATTTATAATTTTTATAAGTTTTTTTATATATATATACATATATTTTTGACCTTTTTGTTTATCGCTCGAAGATTGACCGTTTTTTCTAAAGGGCCAATCAAACAAGTCCATTTCTTTTTAAAGGTGTAGCGTTTGTAAGAGTATAGATTGAATTTATATATATGTTCCATTCTAGCAAAAACTGTCTGATGAACGGCAACGAGAAACTCAGAGTAACAGATTTTGTTGAATTTTCTGCTGCTTAAAATAAAGTATATATATATATATATATATATATATATATATATATGTTACACGCATACATACATGTATGTATGCAATCAGTTATATTTGCTTCTCTGTCTTTCCTTAGTCATTTTATGTGCTGTTCTAAATTGGGGCGTCATAGATATACAAGATAAAATTTCACCATATCGCCATATTGTCAATATAACATTGGTAAGCAGACTGTAAAAGTACATCATTAAAATCATTAATATATATATACGTATGTGTGTGTATGTCTGTATGTGTGTGTGTGTGGTGTGTGTTATTTGTGTATGTGTGTGTCTGCTGTCTGCATATATGTATGTCAACTGAATATAGATATTAATATAAAAGAGCGGATGACAGTAGCTGAAAGCAAAAACAGTTTTCGTTTCTGGTTTCCATTCACACAACAACAGTCGTAAATGGATGATCGATAATACGAAACTACAGAAATTATAGCAACTCTCTCTCTCTCTCTCTCTCTCTTTCTCTATCTATCTATCTCCCATTCTCTCCTTATTTACTTCTCTCTTCTTATCTCTCACTTCTCCCTCTTTCCTTCTCCATTTTCCTCTCTTTCTCTCTCAAAGTGCAAATGTATTAATCATTAATAAAACCGAATCCTTCGTTAAGGCCATCAATACATATGTTCCCTGTCCTAATATGGCATTTGTAAGTAGGGCGTTTTACTATCAAATGCCTCAGTCTACTTATCTGCAAATAGGCTGCATCATTAAGAAAAACTTCACCTCTGAATGAAAGACCAAACAATTAATTGGTTGATATTGATCTGCCTCAGTCTGTTGTCACCACTAAGTAGACATCCCTGTCAATGAAAAATTCAAGTCCCCCAGTCGTTGTTTTCACACCTACCTGATCAACTAAGAGAAACATATTGTAAACGGTTTCTCAGATATTACTTATAGTACCTCAATCTTCCGATGCAAGACAGATATGTGGGACTTTTGATCTCAATACAGTACAGCAGCTTGCTTGTTGCTAATATTTGAATCAGCCTAGTCGTGGTACTCCGTCGGTTACAGTATGCTCGTGAAATTAATGTGCAAGTGTACCCGGACCGTAGTTCTCGAGGAGATTCAGCGTGACACAGTGTGTGACAAGGCTGGCTCTTTGAAATACAAGTACAACAGAAACGGGAAGAAAGAGTGAGAGAAAGTTGTAGTGAAAGAGTACAGCAGGGTTCGCCTCTCTCCTATCGGACCTCGTGGAGCTTTAGGTGTTTTCGCTCAATAAACACTCACAACACCCGGTCAGGGAATTGCAACTTCGATCCTACGACCGTGAGTCCGCTGCCCTAACCACTGGACCATTGCGCCTGTAACAACAAGCCTAGTAAGAAGAGAGACAAATGGAAAGTGAAAAATAGGGCAACTGATTAAGATACGAATGTAGCTTAATTGTCAATGAAATTATGAATGTGAAAGATTTATGAGTGTGTAAATTTTATTTTTTAACTGAAATAAAAAAATATTTAATTTAATGAGACGAAAACTATGAAATTCTTTGCGGTGTCGTTGATAGTTTTTTCCTCATTTCAATGATGCCGGTGGCATACATAAAAAGTCTCCTTAGAATAAAAAGAATGTGTAGAATTATATTATCATCCTCAATTAGAGTAACAGACCCTCATAAGTTTTTTCTTTTAGAACTTCATTGCATGAAAGTCCTCGAACTGAATTCTATCACTTAAGCTAAGATAAATATATTTTTCTATAAAATAAGAAAGATATTTAGATCTAGAATTGACAGGTGGCGTTACTTACTCTCCTATGACGTCGCTACAGAGTTTCATGTTATTCAGATCCTCACGTATAATCTTGTCTATCCGTGGATCAGATCACCGGTCTTTGTAAGCGACGACTCAGCATATATATATATATATATATATATATATATATATATATGTGTGTGGTGTGTGTGTGTGTGTGTGTGTAAATATATGTATATATATGTATATATATGTCTATGTATGTATGTATATATATATATACATACACATATATATATATATGTATGTATGTATGTATATATTCATATGTATGTCCGTATGTGTGTGTGTATAGTTGACGTTATAAAATATGTATAAACTTTTGAGAGAACGTGGAATAACCCTGTTCTGGCATTGGATCTCGATGTATAAATAAGGTAATAAATAATAGCATCAACATATTGTGCTGACAAACCCATTTTGGACAGCCTTCGACTTTTCTATCAAAAATGTTATTTCTTCCTCACAGTATTTACATATTAATGTTTAGAGCTGCTTTACGTGTATTTGGAAATTTAATTCTGAAAAATAATTATTAGACGTCTTTCAGAAGTTCATAAATTGTTATGTCGTCAACACTATAAACTGTCGCTGATAACACTAAAGTTACTAAAATAGATAGAGTGTTTGGTGCAATGGTAGAACGGCTGTCATGTTTGCAGGAGGCGAGGGTTTGTATCTTCTTTGCCTCCAACGCTTCTTGTAAAAATATGTTTTCAGCCCGAGATAATAACATGTTCTTATTTATGAGTTTACACGCACTTTGAGATCCAAATACACATATACCTATACTTGTTTGGTTAGATAAACATTGACTTGTTTGACAACTTAATTCCACCTAAAAGTATTTAGGTCTAATCACTGTAACACTGCCCAAAACACATTTGTTTCTTTCTGCTCTTTATTTAGATACTAGCTGAGGTACCCGGTCAAATGTTACCGTTAATAAGATGTTTGTTTATAGTCATGAAACATTTTTCGTGAAAATTCGAAATTTTTCAAAAATTTAAAATTTATATTAATGGGTAGGACCAAATTGACGAAAAAAAGGAGCAGAGTCGGGTAGCGAACCCGTATCGTCCTCATTTTTGTGCATGTGCGTAAAATGGCGAAAGTTTTCGCTCTGAGTCAGAGTTCGTCAAATTGATGTCACGATGGCTAGTGTGCAAAATTCATAACTTTTGTTTGAGAAATAAAGTGGTCTTATCTAATCAAAACCTGAAGAGCTGGGGAATTAAAACAACGAATTGAATAAGTTTTAGCAAATCGAAATAATTCGCATTGAAATGAAGAATTAGCAAATTACCATTAATAAGTTGTATGTTTACACCCATGAAACATTTTTCGTCAAATTTCGCCATTTTTCGTCAAATTGACGTCATGATGGCTAATGCGAAAAATGCAGAAATTTTAAGACTTTTGAAAAATCGATGCTAATTAAAAATCGATTTTTAAAAAATTCCAAGTGCGTAAGTGACCGCATGAACACGTGTCAAGTTCCATCAAGGTCTGTTGAATAGACTCGGAGGAGTTAAAGTAACAAATTGGCAAACACACAAACTTGCCATTTATTATTATAGATTGTCTTTTCTTTAATGTTAGGCATATCACCATGGATACCACTACGTGAAGTAGGTTGTTTATATATAGTATTTTATGCACATCATGCAAACACACGCAAACACACATATATCTATGAACATGCACACACGCACACTCACACACACACATATACACACACGAATAGGTTTGTATGCACATGTGCATAGTGCATGTGTGTGTGAGTGTGTGTATGTGTGTGTATGTGTGTCTGTACATCAACTCTTTTATATTGTGTACCTATTATCTGTGTATAATTTCAATTGCATGTATGTATAAATAAATACATACAGAACCCCTCCTACCACATGTATATGCTTATAAACGTATCACGTGGAAACTTCTAAAGATTTACTAACTTTTCTCTATAATTTTAACACAACTGGCTCTACTAAAGATTGTTGTACAATCGCCCATAGACATCTTCCACATGATATACACAGCATAATTCACATCACACTTGCTTTGCTTGTAAGAAAATATATTTTGAAACCATACCTCGATGATGCCAAATAATTCCGTCTTTCAACAAAAGCAAGACACAAACACTACATACACCAGGAAACATATCTTACACAACGCAGTTCTTACACATAAATCTACACAAATAAAGGATTGAAAATTACTACAAACGCACGTCTGAAATATCTTTGGTGAGGTTTCAAAGCAATTGTACATATGCAACATCTCAAATATTAACGTTTAGAATACATATTACTGACTGATTGTACTCTAGAAATTGTCTGCCATTATATTTGTCTATAGTTGAGGGTAATCACAACATAATAGGTTATGTAACACTCTGTACAAACTGATTTATTGGATATTAATAAAATGCTTTAAGAAGCTATAGCCACTACATTCTATTCCATTATGTTAGTGAACTAATCTGCTTTGGGCCCACTCAGTATTAACTCCAACAATAATTTTCGCTAAGAACTATTTTTTCCTATACTTTAATATTTCTCTCTGGCTACTAATATGGTTCCGTGGAGGAACACGAACTTATGAGTTACTCATCTAACTCACCGCTGACCATCAAAATTTGGGTGGAACACACCGTGGTATTTGACATATTTAACTAATTTAACGCGTTTGCTACGAGCATCTTCGACTGTGCCTGCCTGTCACTGGCTTCCATTTCTCTCCGTCTCTCGAATTTGAAGCTCCTCCCAGTTTAGATTAGCGTGCATTAATGGATTTCTCTGGTCCCCATCCCATCAACCCTGGTGTGCTGCAAGGCACACATTCTTTATGCTGTTCATTAACGATCTCGTTACATATAGCACTTACTTCTCTGCCAATAACAGCCACTCTTTCTTGCTCTCTAACTCTCCATACGCAGCCGAGATATCACAGGCAAACCTGTACTGACTCCATGATCAGGCATTCAAAACCTTTTCTTCGGTGGAAACAAGGCAATTATGTCTCTTTTCACAGCATCGCAATTCTGTCTGTTTTTCTCAGCATGTGAAGGAAACAATCTCCATCCACAGTCTGACTAGAAGACTGCAGTAGCACAAAATATCCTTCCTCAAAGTCCCCACAAACACAATCACTGGTTACCTCCTCCTGTTGATCTCATATCCATGACAAGCAAACCTATTTCTCAAAGACGAAATTCTTAAAACCAGAAAATATTTTTCGGCCCCGAGAAGTTGCTTACTTTCAACTATACTCAAAATCAACGCATAACTATTTATTCAGTAAAGTAGGTTTGTCACTGCTACCACATAAGCAGATAATTGACAAGGAGTGGCTGTGTGGTAAGTAGCTTGCTTATCAACCACATGGTTCCGGGTTCAGTCCCACTTTGAGCTAGTGTCTTCTACTATAGCTTCGGGCTGACCAAAGCCTTCTGAGTGGATTTGGTAGACGGAAACTGAAAGAAGCCCGTCGTATATATGTATATGTATACATATGTGTGTGTGTTTGTCCCCCCTACCCCAACATCGCTTAACAACCGATGCTGGTGTGTTTACGTCCCTGTAACTTAGCGGTTCGGCAAAAGAGACGGATAAAATGAGTACTAGGCTTACAAAGAATAAGTCCTGGGGTCGATTTGCTCGACTAAAGCCGGTGCTCCGGCATGGCCGCAATCAAATATGACTGAAACAAGTAAAAGAGTAAGGAGTCAACAACATAAACAGTTAATTGACAAAGACTTAACAACACAATTCAATTTCTCGTGCACAAATCCACTGTCTTTTCAAACTACCATTTCTACGAAAAATACGTCTTCCCAGAGCAGAGCTGTATCCATATCAACCAAGGTCCACCTTACATACTCATCTCTCTATTTCATGTCACAAGATATTGTTCTTCTCTTACACATTTAGACTCCTCAGTAACAAAATAGGAAGTGGTAACCTCCAAAAGAACATTGATACGCAGCATAATTTAAGACAATTATTTACATGGAATTCCTCTTATTGGTTTAACTAGACGAAGGCCTAACTCACATTGACTTGACCCGTTCTTGACAGTGAGGGACAGTTGTGGTTCTCCGGGTAAGTATTGTTAGGAAAAGCCCGCAAAAGCTTGTAACATTCTGGAATAGTTCTGGAATAGTTCTGCCTTCACAGCTATATATAGGCACATTTATTTTCATACTGTTTCAACAGAAGTTCGGATCGCTGTGCGGTCATGAATACGATCAGCAATGAAAGATTAGCTGGGAACCAAAGTTCAAAGTATTGTTACAACAACGCTAATCAAGAAAGGGACAAACAGACCTTAAGGTATATCTTAATGGCAGCAACTGAGTTAGAGACGTTCTCTATTCACAAAGCAGTACAATGGGAAACAGATTCTGATTTGATAATTTTAACAAAATGGAATAAGAATTCTGGAGTGACAAGCCAGAATATGAAAGCGAGAGGCGATTCAGGAATTAGATTCACTATAAGAACATATTACCAAAGGTAACAGAATTTGCTACGTCAGTAAACGACATTAATAGGTTCCCTTGACAAGGAAATGCTTTGTTACAATTATCACTGTGTAAGCAGCAACAGCGTCTCTCTGCCCCAATAAAAGCAAAGAAGGCTTCAAAAGCAACTAAGAACCACACGTTTCGCAATAACAGTCACGCGGTGAGACTTTATGTCCGAATAATATATTTTGTCACAGTATGAAGTTTACTGCTTCGTGAGAGAGCCATGCAGACTAAATTTAGATCGGTATTCACACTTCAAATTAAATTTATAATGTGTATACAAACGTAAAACAGTGTTAGTAGTGAGATTCTAACGAAGGGCGCAGGAGAGGCTGTGTGGTAAGTAGCTTGCTTACCAACCACATGGTTCTGGGTTCAGTCCCAATGCGTGGCATCTTGGGCAAGTGTCTTTTACTATAGCCTCGGGCCAACCAAAGCCTTGTGAGTGGATTTGGTAGACGGAAGCCCGTCGTATATATGTATATATATATATATATGTGAGTGTGTGTATGTTTATGTGCCTGTGTCCCCCTAGCATTGCTTGACAACCGATGCTGGTGTGTTTACGTCCCCGTAACATAGCGGTTCGACAAATGAGACCGATAAAACAAGTACTGTGCTTACAAAGAATAAGTTCCGGGGTCGATTTGCTCGACTAAAAGCGGTGCTCCAGCATGGCTGCAGTCAAATGACTGAAACAAGTAAAAGAGTAAAAGAGTAAAGGAAATCACTTGAGGAACCTTGCGTGTTAAAAGACTGTGGTCATGGTTCTTCGTGATTAACCGGTTCTTCCTTGGAAAGAGCAGCTCCGTCACTTAAGGTACTACGTAATCTTTCTTTAGCCTTAGTTTGAAAAATTCTCAGGTATCCCAAGCAGCATCTGCATGCAATACAAATGGACTAACAAGAACTAGGGAACCATTAATTCAAGATGAACTTACGATACATTCGTTCCCCATTATGAGTATATTTATACACATAATCGAATACATACACATACGCACTCACACATACACACACTCACATACATATACATATATACATATAAATACATGTATATATGTGTGTGTATGCGTATGTGTACGCGCTTGCGCGTGTTAATTCACTCGTACATTCGCACACGCAGACAAGCAAATAAACAGACCAACAAATAGAGAGACAATTGTTGTACGATAAATGCTGTGCGTTTTAATTCCATTCTTAAGTCGTTAATAATTGTTCGCTTGTATACTCATATGTCGGACATAGTTTTGAATTTAATGTATCTGATACGTCTGGGAATAGTCAGAAATGCGTAAGTACATCTCGAAATAATGTTTCCTAATGCTAGCCATTATCATTTGCATTATCAGAAAATAGAAGACAAGTGGGGGACTTGTTACTAAAGGGAGAAATTTATTGTAGACGGTGCTCTTAGATAATTGCAGAAAGAAAAGATGGCCGGCTGAGAATTCCAACTCATATACAGTTAAGATAAATTATATGTTGTCTGTTGCACAGTTAAGTAAGAGTCATTGTTTGAATGTCTATCAAGTGTAAGAGTTGAAGACGTGTGTGTCCTGAAGTACGCGCCTCAAACACTTGATTGAGAATGACGCACTCATGCAGATGCAAAAATGTACACACACACCCACACACATGGTGCATATATAATATATATATATATATATATATATATTATATATATATATATTATATATATATATATATCTATATATATCTATATATATATATATATAATATATATTATATATATATATATATATATATATATATATATATATATATATATATATATATAAGCACGTAAACTAGGTAAAAAAAACGAATAAAGCATATTAGGCTTACGCTTAGGAGATAGGAAAAATAGAAGAAAAAGTCTCATACATTCTTCTTAAAGAATAGGCAATGAGAGAAAAATGAGGAACACGTCTCTCTCTCTCTCTGTATATATAGTAAGAAAAAGGGAGGACTTTGATTATCCTCACGTGGATGGATAGATGTAATGCAATATATGTATGTATAATATATATATATAATATATATATATATATATTCTATATATATATATATATAAAGAAGAAAAGGCACTCACTTTACATAGCTTGAATATAATTTTTAATATATTTTATGTTGTTGTCGCCGATTTCGCTTTCGCTAATCATGACATTGAAATTATTATAATATCGTGTTCTCTTAAGAATATTTTAGTCCATGTTGTGTGTAAAGTTTGAGAATGAATGATTCAACAAGTAGAAGAATGTAAGGGGAGGTAATTTCTCATCCTTCTGGGAGGGGATGAATAAATATACACAAAAGCTCAAAAGCTAAAGTAGTGAGATGAAATATGTACAGTGATGGGTATGATATCGTGAATTAAAATATATACTGAGATCAAAGTTGGTTATGGGTTCATATTTAGACGTGTTCTGTATTTTTCGAAGAACAAATTTTCTTTATATAAACGTTCTTGTATAGATATATATTCTCTGCACTGGTAGATGGGGAGCACTGTCAAGTTTGGTTGGATATTACCTGCACATCTCTCTATGTGTTCATTCAAGAGAATCTGTCTGTATTGCGGGAACCAGATCTGTTCCGTGAGTAGTGTAGTTCTCCGTCTCAGTGTCATACTTGTCTGACCTATATAATGTCCACAACGTGAACAAGTCATAACATAAATTAGATTCTCGGACACACAAGTGAACGTGGTTTTAATTGTGAACCTCTCTCCTTATTTGAATAGGAATTCCGTGCCTTCTAGTAGGTTGGGGCGTGTTCCATGTTTGAGCGTACACATTTTTAACCGTTCGTTTCGTGGTGGTTGGTGTGTAAAACTTCGCATTTGTTAGAAGTCTTTTTAGCGATGTGTGTTGCTTTTTGCATTTGATGAATTCATGCACTTTCAGAATGTTGTTCAGTTTTGGGTCTCTATTTAGTAAGGGAGTTTTTTTTTACAATAGTGTTGTATGCCTCATTGTTTCTAGGGTTGTGAGTTGATATATACAGTAGTGTTTTGAGATGAGTTGTGGTGTTACGTATTGTCGCCCTTAGTGCTTTAACGTCTAATTTCTAACCACACTTAATTCCATCGTCTGTAGGCGAAGGTGGATATTGTCTTTCAGTTAGTGTTGTCTTGAGGTTTGAACGATGAAGGGCCCGAGTATCTCTATCAGGCACTATTGTGTATTCTATCAGAGGCTATTATGCATTCTATCAGACACCTTTTACTAAATTAAAGGGGGTATTTCTTTTGATGTGTTTTTGGCGACAAAAGCTAAACGGGAGTTATTGCTTCAAGTCTGTGGTTTATGATAAATGTCAGTTATAATTTGGTTGTGACCTTTTATATACATGTATATATATATATATATATATATATATATATATATATATATATATATATATATATATATATATATAGGCGCAGGAGTGGCTGTGTGTGGTTCAGTCCCACTGCGCGGCATCTTGGGCAAGTGTCTTCTGCTATAGCCCGGGCGACCAATGCCCTGTGAGTGGATTTGGTAGACGAAAACTCTGAAAGAAGCCTGTCGTATATATGTATATGTGTGTGTGTGTGTTTGTGTGTCTGTGTTTGTCCCCTAGCATTGCTTGACAACTGATGCTGGTGTGGTTTACGTCCCCGTCACTTAGCGGTTCGGCAAAAGAGACCGAAGAATAAGTACTGGGGCTTACAAAGAATAAGTCCTGGGGTCGATTTGCTCGACTAAAGGCGGTGCTCCAGCATGGCCGCAGTCAAATGACTGAAACAAGTAAAAGAGTAAAAGAATATATATTATATATATATATATATATATATCTATATATATATATATGATATATATATATTATAATATGTATTTAATATATATATATATATATGTATATTATATATATATATATATATATATATATATATATATATATATATATATATACACATATGCCAATATATGTATTACGTACATACATACGTATGTATATTTACATATATATATATCTTAAAAAGGTTAATTTGTTAAAGAAGGGGAGTTTAGATAAACGATATATGCTATTCCAATAGATTACGTAGAATACAATCTTTATCTAAACTTAACCACTTTTCTCTTCCTCGAGACTCCGGATTCACCTCATTGCGATCATTAGATGAACCGTTAATTTTGCTATTGTTCCAGCTTGTTTTATAGACAATGGAACATTAGTTCATTCCTTAGTGTATTGATATCATTTTCAGTGGATGGATTTTCGATGTTGTTCAAAGCGTTGCCACTAATTATCGTCGCCTTTCCTTTGCCAATTAGTGAATTATCGTTGCTTTTTAGTTCATGCGTTATTTCCTGTTATCGTTTTCAATTATCCCAATCTTAAAGAATAGCTGCAAGCTAAGTTCAACATAACGACATATAAGCAAAAACTTAACGACGTAAGACCAAATTCTCAGAATAAAATCCGTTTGACGTAGGATAAACGACAGTTAACGTCAACGCTGAGAACCCAGTTTATCAGAAGTTTCTAAATGTAAGCTTATCCCCCAAGTACCTGTGTCATTTAGGAATTGTTAGAGCTCTTTAGCTATATTTCTCTTGTTATATTGCTTACTTTGTTGCTAATGTTAGTTGTATATTTGCAGAATACTCTAAATATGAAATATATAGCAAAAAAAAAAAAAACCCGCAAAAGTCTTTATAATATTATTGATATCAAATATAGAATCTCTGTTTCAAGATGGGACAATGGCCGTTCATGCCGTAAAGACAAGAATTGGTAGGCTGTAAACAACAAAAACATGCAGAAAATGGGGACAGAAAATAAGGATCGGGTGCATTAATGTGTCAATCAAAATATGTATCATATTTAAGGCACACCTCCACACACAAACACAAATATGTATTAAATAGAACTTCAGTTAGGGGTGATTTCCGTAACATTGTATATGTACATACATACGTATGTATGTAAGTATGTATGTATGTACGTATGTATGTATGTATATATGTATATATGTATGTGTGTGTATGCATGTATGTATGTATGAATGTATGTATGTATGTATGTATGTAAGTATGTATGCATGTATGCATGTGTGTATGTATGTATTATATGTCTGTGTATGTTTGCGTATATGTATTAATCTATCTATCTATCTATCTATCTATCTATCTATCTATCTATCTATCTATCTATCTAACTATCTGTCTGTCTGTCTCTGTCTCTCTCTCTCTCTCTCTCTCTCTATACTATATATATATATATATATATATATATATATATATGGCTATGGTCTGGTAGGGTGTGACGTTATAGTATTTCCAGAGAAGCACTCGACCCAAATACTGGTCTATTAATACTGTCGGGTCCCAGGCCAAAGCCAAAATTCGTCAGGTGTAGAAAATCCAAGATTCACGACGATTATATCGTCAAATGGGTTTCGCGAAGAGAAGAGAATCCAAGAAAGGAAGCAGAAACCGAAAATTCTTTAACACTTCCTTGTCATTTTCTTTTAATTGGATATATATTACATATAATATAATATATATATATATATATATATATATATATAACGGGAAGCTTTATGAAAATAGACAAAAGACGAAAGCAGGTTTACGGAAAATAAACAAAAGACGAAGGCAGGTGGAATACAAACAAACAATTGTATTAGTATGGCGCTCAGGAAATATAAATGAAACAAGTCTTTAACGTTTCGAGCCTACGCTCTTCAACAGAAAGATACACAGAGAAGAAACACAGAAAGAAGGAGAGAAAAACAAAAAAAAAAATTGCGTGCAGAGGCTAGCGAATCAACATGGCGATCTGATTTCGGCCAGAAGTCAGAGATCAAACGTGAGACGCAAGAGCGAAATTAGGGGAGATAATAGGGTTAAATGACTTCGCTCCAACATAAGAGTGTGTGTGTGTGTATGAGAGAGTATTAGTGCGTATGAGAGGTCTGGACGTGTGTATGTATATATGATGTGATGTTGTAAAGTCGTATGGTGTAGTGTTAGAGAGAGGAGATGAGGGAAGAGGGGGGAGGTAAGGGGAGGAGAGATGAGGGGAGAGAGGGGAGGGGAAGGGGAAGGGGGAGAAAGAAAGGGGAGAAGAGGAGGGGGAAGGGGGAGAAGAAAGGAGAGGAGGAGGGGAGAGGAGGAGGGAGGATAGAGGGAGAGAGGGAGAGAGAGAGAGAAGGGAATGAGGGAGCAGAGAGAAAGAGGGAAGGGGAAGAGGGAAAAAGGAGGGAGGGAGAAAGAGAATGTCAGGTCACTCTTGAGCGGTACTGGTAACATGTAACCCAGTACAACCTGTTGCATGGTCGGGTCGTCGACGACTAAACTGGCAACCCCAGCAAGCTTGCTTGGTGAGGATGGTGGTGGTTGGACACCCTGCAGGACGAAATATAAGACCTGTCAAAAGGTGGAAGAACTCATGCGTAGTCAACGGCCATCCAGAATCATGAGTACATTGGTGTGTGTGTGTGTATGTGTGTGCGTGTGCATGTGTATGTGTATAATTGTATATATATTCTTATTTTTATATATCTTTTTAGATTTTTTATGTATCTTTTTATATAATTATATAACTTTTATATGTTTATATATATTCATATTTAAAAAAAACATTATTTATAGTTTTAAATTTGAATTTATTTATCTATTTATCTAAGCATTTATTTATTTTTATAAATAAAGAAAACATTTTTAAATTGTAAAAATTGCAAATTTTAAGTATATATTACACTTCTATATTTAAGAGATGAGGTATTATATACATTATTTACAATGTTTACATTATCTACATTTGACGGATATTTGTCCTCATCTTGTTTGTTAACACAACGTTCCGGTTGATATATCCTCCAGACTTCTTCAGGTGACTTGGAGAAATTTCGAACCTTGGTTCTCATTCCTAAGGTATTTTTCGATGTTATTATATACTTCTTCTTCTTCTTCTTCTTCTTCTTCTTCTTCTTCTTCTTCTTCTTCTTCTTCTTCTTCTTCTTCTTCTTCTTCTTCTTCTTCTTCTTCTTCTTCTTCTTCTTCTTCTTCTTCTTGTTCACGTCACTGCTTGGAATCGAACTCGGAATCATGGGATTAGAGTGAAATTTAGGGCTTATAAATCTAATATTTTTCTATCCACCCGTAGCACCGGTTTCCATATGCTGTTCATATTTGCACTCAATCTGCTTAGGAGGTTATTGTGTCCTAGCATATGTACTGCTTCTTTAATTTTCGTATTTTCCACTGGTGTTGTCTATTATTTAAACTTCATCCCACAGGGGAGGTGGTCTCCATTTTTCCATTCATGATCAGCTATACCCGATTTATCAATATCTCCTCATGTCACAGCTTTGCAATGTTCCTCTACTCTTATTTTGAGGGAGCGGCTTGTCTCGCCTTTGTATAACTTACCACAGCTGCACGGGATGGAGTACACGCAGTCTTTGGTCATATTCTCTTCTATTGGTAGTTTCACTTGAAGGAGATATTTGCGAAGTATTGCTCTTGAATACTGTCCTGATGTCATATGGGCCACATATCTTTTGTATCTTTTCGGAGAGGCCTTTCACATAGGGTAGACAGACTGTGGACAGTTTTTTGGCCACATCCTCTCTCTTCTTCATAACTGGAGTGGAGAGTATGTTTTGGGGGTAGTTGTTGCTTAACAGATCGTTATTGAGATTGATCATTTCTTCGTGGTGTGTATCACGACCACTACTTATATTCTTTGCTCGATGTTTTTGGCACTGAGCAATCCCTCTCTTTACACTGTATGGATGGTGGGAATTGAAGTTGAGGTATTGTCCAGTAAAGATCGGCTTGCAGTATATGGATGTCTTGAATCCATACTTGGTGCGTGTTATTAATACGTCCAGGAATGCCAGCTGATTGTCTGCTTGGTATTAGGGACGTATTTTATTTTTTGGGAGAAGCCGCTGGCAGCGAGCGCTTGGTCGTAATATGGTGCGTGGTTATTGAATTTTTCCTCAGTGGAAGAGAGGTCAGATGTACGGATCGAGATACCGTTGACTATGTTATCAAAGGTGGATTTGTGGTGACTGGAATGAATGTTTAGGTTTTCAGGTATTTAAGGCATTGGTTAGGTTCGTGATAAAGGGGTGTATTGGTATGTTTCTAAGTTTAAAGTTATGTCTAAAATGTTGGTAGTTTTGTGAGAATTTTCAAACGTAATAGACAGGTTTAGGCTAGAGAAGAATTTGTGTAGATCTTTTCTAGCTCGTTCTAAAAAGAATTTATCTACGATCTTGGTAACTAGCAAGACGTCATCTCTGTAGAGGCCTCCTTTGAGGTTAAGGAAATGTATTTGGAGCTGGTGGAGTATGTATAGTCCAACTAGGTCGGTGACCTGGACGGAGTCCGATAAGCCCATGGTAATGTCAAATAAATTACTATGGTTATTGGTATTGTTTTGGTGATTGGCCCGGCACCAAGGTTTGTCCTCAAAAGAAATAAGGGTTTTGCGGCTATTAAGGATTATATTAATTTCTAGTGAAGGAAGGTTGGTTAGATTCCTAGCTAGAAGGAGAGCTTAAGAAGTTTGGGAGAAATAGAAAATTAGTAAATATTTATATCGAATTGTAGGAAAGAATCAGAGATATGCGAGTATCACTCCTACTCACATATCTCACATTCTTTTACTCCTTACCTTCTCATCTCTTCATATACCTCCTCCACACCACTCCCTTCCTCCCATCATATTATCGTGACCACCAACTAACACTCTCTTTCTCACCTCTTTCTTCACTTTTTTCACTCATTTTTTTTCTCTCTCCTTTTTCTCTCCTCTTTTTTTTCTTTTTCTTTTTTGTCCTCTCATTTTCTCTTCTTACTTTAAATTTGGGGACTGTCGTGGCCAGATAAGATGTTCAACTTCACGAGAATGTTTCTCGTACCGCTTAGTAACAACTTTAGCTGTGTGAATTGGTGCATTATCATCCTGAAAGATTGCGTTTCCGCAACCATAGTATGAATTTGATCAGATAAAATACTTAAATAGTCTTGAGTATTAATTCTTCCATGAAGGAAAACCATTGGGCCGGCGGATTTCCAAGATATAACCCTCCCCCACCAGATCGTCACAGATCCTTCTCCGTATTTAACAATTGGAAGAAGGAAGTCTAGGTCAAATGCTTCTTTTGGCTGTCTCCACACATATACTTGGCCGGTAGTCGGAAATAAGGTAAAGGATTCATAAGATATATAAAGGTAAACAAAGAAATTAGGTTACTGTATGAATATTTCTTCTTTTAATATGTACGTTTAGAATGAGGGTACATATGTGCTCTATATTGATTTTAAACATTTTCATGCTATTTTAAAGTCTGACTTCACCACGTATCTATCTATCTGTCTATCTATTTATCTAGCTAGCTCACTATAGCGGAGAGAACTGAGAGAGAGAGAGAGAGAGAGAGAGAAAGAGAGAGACAGAGAAAGAGAGAGAGGAGTGGGGAGAACGAGAGAGAGACAGAGAAAGAGAGAGACAGAGAAAGAGAGAGGGGGAATGAGGGAGAAATAGGCAGATAGAAAGGGAAAGGAGGTGATACGCACAAAAATGTATTTCGAGTCATGTTTTTAATATCTCATGTATGAAGCACGTTAAAACTATTTTTGCTGTAACAACATAATTTTTGTAACTTTTTTCAATAGAATTACAAAAATTTCAAAACGAAGAGAAAAAAAATCGAAACAAAACGAAACGCTGCTGCAATGGCTTCCTTTCTCGTCTTTATTGCACGACTATTGCTTTATTCTGAAAACGCTTCTTTGGAACATTGATATCTTTTACGTCTTGTTATAACTTGTGTTTAGCTAAACCCTTTAGCTACCACTTCAATAGGATAAAGAACCCGATGGTAATTGAACTAACGGTATTGGCAAGCTACAATGGTTACATTTGAATTTTTATTTGAAAACGTTAACAAAAAGAGATGAACAAAAAAAGAAAAGGCGAAATGTCGGTGAGTAAAATATCGATACGACTCTGCAAACTAATGAATTAATATTCTGCAAACTGGTATTGATGTTATTGATCTTGATGTTATAACAATACACAATATTAAGCTAATGCTCAGTTTAGGAAATGGTATTTGTTCTGATTAATTCGTTATAAGAAAATGTCTTCATTTAACTATTATTTATCAAAGAACAACTCTTGACTGATTCGTTAATTAAAGTCAAAAATTTAACCTGCAATGCCAGTGTGCACCTTTCAGCCCGAAGAACCTTTTAAATCATAAACATCACATTCGTATAAATTTTCTTTATTCACACTCACACAAACACACACACATGGGCACGCGCACTAACACACAAAGTCATATTCTAACAACACACACACAGTGTCATATATATATACAAAAGACCCCCTTCGGTCTGAGTGACATGGGTTTGCACCTAGAGAGTACCCTCGAGGCACAGTTGGGCCAAGGTTATTTTATGGAAGACCAGTAGTCGCCCATGCATACCGGCCTCCACATCTCCACGCCCACCAGTGTATCCAAGGGAAAGACAAAGGTCGATACAGATTGGCACGTGGACGTCGCAAACTCATTTTACAGCTGAGTGAACTGGGAGCAACGTGAAAAAAGTGTCTTGCAAGAACACAACACGCAGCCCGGTCCGGGATTCGAGCTCACAACACACGAGTACAATCGACGCTCTAACCAACTGAGCCATGCGCATTCACTATATATACATATATATATATATCTATATATATATATATATATATATATATATAATATATATATATATATATATATATATATATATATATATATATATATATATATATAGATATACAGATATATATATATGTATATAGAGCGAGAGAGAGAGAGAGAGAGAGAGAGATAAGAGAGGAGAGAGATAAAGGCGGCTAGCTGGCAGAAACGTTAGCACGCCGGGCGAAATGCGTAGCCGTATTTCGTCAGTCGTTACGTTCCGAGTTCAAATTCCGCCGAGGTCGACTTTGCCTTTAATCCCTTTGGGGTCGATAAATTAAGTGCCAGTTACGCACTGAGGTCGATGTAATCGACTTAATCCCTTTGTCTGTCCTTGTTTGTCCCCTCTATGTTTAGCTCCTTGTGGGTAGTAAAGAAAAGAAAAAATATATTTATATAGATAGATAGATAGATATGTACACATATGTATACATGTGTATGTATGTATGTATGTCTCCAGTGTGAACTCTCGGGAAAAAGAGTACTTGATACCATTGTGAAGATTAATGATAACTGATTCTATTTTATCTGTTCTTGTTATCTTCGCCTTAGCGAAGGCGGAGGTATTGTTTCAGTCATGTTTCTTTGTTTGTATATGGACAAGATATGTCAAGAACCGCCGGATGAAACTTTCAGGGATGTTTGACCAGAAGGAAGGAAGACGAAAAGGGGGTGGATAAAATAAGCGAAAAGGAACTTGAGGAGCTGTTCAAAGAGGTGTTGCATGAGGAACAGACATTGGTGAAGACACCGGTTGTTCCGGTGGAGGGAGGAAATTTAGAAACGCAACTGGAGAGACTGTTCAGAGTGGTGGAAGAAAAGAAGGTACCAGGAACGGAGCAGGAAAAGAGAAAACAAATTAGGAAAGGAAAATTTCGATGGAATTTCGTGACGCAAAAAGCAAAGAAACTGAAAAGAAAGTATTAATGTTTAAACATATTATATAAGAGTAAAGTTGGCCACGGATGTGTATTCCGAGAATGTAAAAAGCCATCGTGGTCGACAAGGACACCTACAACAGACTAAAAGACATATGTGGAGAAGGGATTGACGCGCCAGGAGTGATGGTGGAGTTCGATGAATTGGCACCTGTAGTGGAGCTGAAAGATTTAGAACCTTTTATGAGATATTAAAAAGGAAAAAAGTAAGTAAAATTGTTTTATTGAAGAAAGAAGGAAAAAATTAAAATAGTCTCAATTAAAAATAAAAAGAGGAAAAAACGAGATTAAGATAAAAACAATAAGATGATAGAACGATTGTAAATAGTTTATATAAACGTTCAAATAATACTGCGTGGGACTGGGGCCCATGCAGCCGTTTCATTTATCATTTTTATATAACGTTTCATTTTCATTCGTTTTATGTTTTTGTCTCCACTGTGGTGTTGTGTTTGCCTTTGTAGTGACCCCTCTGTGTTGTGGCCCTAGTGCCAAAATAAAGAACCATAGTTTCACCCGTCTACAATTATTGTTGCTGTCACTTTTGCTTTCATTTCTCTGCTATCTTTTTTCTTTTATTTGTTTCAGTCATTCGACCGCGGCCATGTTGGGGCACTGCTTTAAAGAACTGCGATCGAACCAATGAACTCCGGTGCTTACTTTTTTTTTATTAATCCAGGCACTTATTCTATCGATGTGTGTTGCCGAATCGCAAAGTTACGCCCACGTAAACACACCAACACGGGTTGTCAAGTGGCGATGGGGGACTCTGCTTGACAACCATAAAACAAGTATCGGCCCTTACTTCAGTTGATTCGCTCTCCTCTACCATTCCTTACAAATATCGATCCTTGTATTCAATTAAAAATTATATCAATATTATACAACAGTTTATTTGAAATTTAACACTAATGGAGGATGAAGGAAGTGTTATGCGGTTAGAAAGTTCCCTTTACATATAAGGGATTGCAAGGTCACTATTGATCGTGTCTAATTGCATTTAAATTTTACCAGGACTGATAAACTAATGAGTTCTTTAACTTCAGGGGTTCCACTGGTTATTGCTAGTTTATCGCAGGAAATCTAGCCCATGTGAATTTCACCTTTTGAAAATCAACCAACGGAAAGAATTAAAACCACTTCTTCGAAATAAGGAAATATTCGTCAAATGTACAGTATTAGGGATACCTCTTATTTTTCGGGAGTCGATAAAACATCAGTCAACAATGCAGTACCTTATTCTAGCCATTTACATCTGGGTTAGTTTGGTCATTTAGTTGTTATGGATACGCTGCATTGCCGGTGAAATTATGTCAGTTGCCTAACAAGGCTAAAGGCAGTTGGTTGGCAGAGGCTATAAGTCGTCGAAAAATGACAAGCAGCATTCTTTCCGGCTCTTTAAGTTATGAGTTCAAATCCCGCCAAGATCGACATTCACCTTTATCCTTTCGGTGTCGATAAAATAAAATTCCAGCCAAGCACCAGGGCCAGTGGTATCGACCACTCTCCCTTAAAATTGCTGGACCTCAGCCTAAATCAGAATTTATTAACAGCGTCGTTAGAGCGTCTTTCAAATTAACTTCTGGTATATGTTGCGGGTCTTTACGCCCTGAGTTCAGATCCTGCCAAGACTCAGTTTGCCTTTTATTTCCTTTTATTACTTATGAGCTAATAAAGTACCAGTGAAGTACCAGATTTGTAAAACGCTGGAATTGTGAAACCATGTATGAATTCATCTCATACTTTCATCGACAATCGTTTTCTTTCCAAGTAAATCAGCGTCAGGTATCTCCTATGAAAAATAAAATAAAAATACGTCGAAGTCTAACAGAAATGTATGTTATTACAGACGGCAGAAATGAATCATTTTATAAATTCCGCTATCGTAAATATAAAGATATTGGCGAACGCAGTCAAGAGATACACTTATTGATTTACACACACACACACACACACACACGCACGCACACACACACACACACACGCACGCACACACACACACGCACGCACACACACACACACACACACACACATTTTGTGAAAATCGAAGAAGAGACGTATTTTTCAGAAGTTTTAGAATCGTTCGCTTTCACTTCCTCTGTTATTCTCAAATTACATTGAAACAAATGTTGAATTTAGAATTATGAAGATGTACTTGCATAGCAAGTGACCTGATCTGAGATCGTGTGCTGAAACAAAAACAATTGCAGCATGGAAGGTGTATATAAGCCATTCAAAGACACAAAAACCGTTAGATTCACTTCAACATTTAAATTAATTTTCCAAAATATTTTCGTCGCTGCAGCACGGAATTTTGTCTGTGAACAGGTCGCTGTCTCAAAGCTACGAAAATATTTTGACAAATTAAATTTTAATTTAGAAGAAAGCAAACAAATAGATAATTTTTCTTGAAGATAAACCGAAACAGAGAAAAAAAATCGAGAATTGTGGAGACACAAAAATATTGAGGTTTCAGTGGAATTCGAAATTAAAAAGAAAGATAAATGAATTTAAGATAGAAATAAGGAATGCCACAATTAATGCTTTAACATTTGCGTTCATTTCTGCAGACTAGATTTATGCCTATATTCCAAGGAAGGCGTGACTAGATTTTCTGAAGTTCATGCCTTACCCGAGCAAAATAGTGAAACCTTCTGAGTTACATTCAGTGGTGTACAATGTGAATCATATTTGGGATATTTTCTTTACACGGTTTCGCTGAGACCTGCAGTGACCTACGAAGTTTGCTCTCCAACCACATGTTTCCAGATTCAGTCCCACAGTGTAGGATCTTGGACTATTGTCTTCTGCTATAGTCATGGTGGCTTTGGTAGGTGGAAACGGAAGATCGTCGTATACAAAAATAAGTAGACCCATCCATAAGTCCATCCATATATACGTATATGAATATATATATCACCGTGATCACCGTGACCGACCAGGCTATCAGATGTTGTTACACATCGCTGGTCACAATGCGCTAATCATTGTTTTAGCCTTCAAATGACGCCACCTCGCTGGCTAAGCGAGCAGGCCAGCAGAAGAAAGAGTGAGAGAAAGTTGTGGCGAAAGAGGACAGCAGGGAACGCCACAGACCCCTGCCCGAGCCTTGTGGAATTTTAGGTGTTTTCGCCCAAAAATACTTACAACGCCCGGTCTGGGAATCGAAACTGCGATCCATAACCGCGTGTCCGCTGCCCTAACAACTGGACCATTGCGCCTCCACACACACACATATATATACTCATACCTACATACATGCGCGCGCGCGTGGGTGGTTTTTGTGTCTTTCAGTCTCTGTCCTCCACCACCGCTTGACAAGTCTTGTTGTGTTTACGTCCCTGTAACTTAGCGGTCGGGCAAAAGTGAGTGATAGAATAAATACTTTGCTTAAAAGAAGTACTGGAGTCGATTGGTTCGACTAAAATTCTTGAAGGTAGTATATATACAGTTCAAATGCTTGTTTTGCATCCGCTTTGTTTTAGTTTCCGCCTCAGAGCAGACCACCTTTGGCATATGTCTTCTGCTATAGCCCAAGGCCGTACAGTACGATGTGAATTTAGTAGACGGAAACTGCATGGAAGTCCGTCCTGTACACACACACACACACGATAGGATGAGAAAAAATCGAGAAAAGGCAAGAAAGAAGTAGATATAATAGGTTGAAAGTTTTCAGGTCTAAGGACTTTAACACTACTGAATTCTAGATCTGAAATTTTCAGCTGTTGTAAGAATATGTCTAAGTTCTTTGGGAAAATTCGAAAGTGCTCTCCGGATTGAACAACTCTATCACAGACTCTAAGCTACTATCTTTTCAGCCTTATATTTTACGATCTAAGGGAAAATAATTCTAATAAGCACCCCAACTCCTTTTGTTTCTTTCTGTTTTCTTTTTCCTTTTCTGGTTTTTCAACTTTCTACTCTTTATATCTACATTTTTCTCGCCTTCTCTCGCCTTCACTCGCCTTTTCTGTCATCCTATCGTCCCACTTTTAGTTCGTTATGCCATATGGGTAGTGTCTGATGACTGTGCTAGGACACCAGACGTGTTAAAAAAATTGTGTCTGGCATGCTCGCAGCACGTGAAACTAATAGTAGAACATAAAACTTATATTGTGTTTACTAAACGACACGAATCTTTCAATTTCTGCGAACCAAATCAACTCACAAGACTCCTAGGGTTATATAAGAAAAAACTACATATCGATATGTCTGAAGATGTGCGTTGGTATGCGTACTTTTGTGTGTGTATGTATGTGTGTATGTGTGTGTGTGTGTGTGAGTCGGTGTCTGTCTGTGCGTGCATTATTATAATCAATAACAGGTATACAATCTAATTAAGAAAATTAAAAGCAAAGAATGGCAAAAATGGAAGCACGTGAAATGTGTGAAATATATATGATGCACACAACTTAATGAAATAGTGACAAACATAATCATATCAATACCAGAAGATAATTAATCAATGATGAAAATGTAATTTGGTTGTATATTACAAAAATGAAGAATTTTGTTTTTAATATTATAAATAATCAAATTTTAAATTACTGTAATCACACTAAATAATGAAATTTATGCAAGGCAATGTAATTTATGCTGTAATCAATGTTGCTCTGGCTTCTTATAATGTCATTTGTAACGTGCTTCTTGTTTCTGCTCCGTTTTCTATTTGACAGATTCGTTGGATGGGTTATCAAATTCGTTGCGGGCACACTGACACGTCGACAACGGCCAGCAGTTGATAAGAAGAAATGATGATGATGATGATGATGATTATAATAATAATAGTACCAGGCAGTGGCTCTTATGGCTTCTGATCTTAACTGATTGGAAGTGTTATCATGTACATTGTTTTGTCTTCGTATAAAAGATGGCCTACAGCAAATATTCTGCTCAATACCACAGATTTGCCTGTCAGTTGTTTGACCTTAACCAGTTGAGCATGTCCCTTAGTGGCTGACGATATGTGCATCTCTGATCACGAGCAGAAGTAGTGGCGGAGCATCATAGCCATGTGTTGAGAGGGATTCTTTGGGGTTTGAATAATTCACCTTTGGAAACAGGGGTGTTTCGTTCAACATCCTTAAACAACCCTTATTCAGGGACCTTTTGAGCGGGATGGGCTACTCGACCAGAACAAAATTCTAACTGGGCCCCACCTTGAAGGTCATGTGCTGTTTATCTTGATATGAGGTCACCATATCGCGCACATATGGTTGTGATGCATGTGCCTAGTGTACCCTTATCAGACGGGTAGTCATAATGGATATAGTGGGCTTCGTATATTTTACCCCAGTGTCACTTTGATGGCATGCACTGCTCTCTCACTCAATAATAATAATAATAATAATAATAATAATAATAATAATAATAATAATAATAATAATAATATTAATAATAATAATAATCCTTTCTACTATAGGCACAAGGCCTGAAATTTTGGGGGTTATGTTAAGTCGATTACATCGACCTCACTGCGTAAGGGATTGTCTTGGTATAAAAGATGCGCTACAGCAAATATCCTGTTCAATACCACAGATTTGATTGTCAATTGTCTGACCTTAACCAGTTGAGCGTGTCCCTTAGTGGCTTACGATATGTGCATCTTATATCACGACCGAGAGCAGTGAGGGAGCATCATAGCCATGTATTGAAAGGAATTCTTTGGGGTTTAAATAGTTCACCTCTGGAAACATGAGCTTTTCGCTTATCATCCTTAAACAAACCTTATTCAGTGACCTTTTGAGCCTGATGAGCTATTCGACCTGAAAAACCTTCTAACTAGGCCCCACCTGCAAGGCCATGCGCTGTTTATCTTGATATGAGATCACCATGTCGCTCACACATGGTCTTGATGCATGTTCCTGGTATACCCTTATCAGACACGTAGTCATGATGGGTGTATCGAGGTTCGTATATTTGTACCCCAGTGTCACTTTGCATTGCTCTCTCACTCAATAATTTTGGCACAACATACATAAGTTTATATTTAAATATAAACACGCATATACTTGTATATATAATTGTGTGAATGTATTCATGAATATATATATATATACATACAAATATATGTGTGTGCGTATATACATATATATATATATACATATATACACACTCATATATATATGAGTGTATATATAAATGTATATTTACGTATATATATATATATATATATATATTATATATATATATATATATAAATATGGAGTGGCTGTGTGGTAAGTAGCTTGTTTACCAACCACATGGTTCCGGATTCAGTCCCACTGCGTGGCACCTTGGGCAAGTGTCTTCTACTATAGCCTCGGGCCGACCAAAGCCTTGTGAGTGGATTTGGTAGACGGAAACTGAAAGAAGCCCGTCGTATATATGTATATATATGCGTGTGTGTGTTTGTGTGTCTGTGTTTGTACCCCTAGCATTGCTTGACAACCGATGCTGGTGTGTTTATGTCCCCGTTACTTAGCGGTTCGGCAAAAGAGACCGATAGAATAAGTACTGGGCTTACAAAAGAATAGGTCCCGGTGTCGAGTTGCTCGACTAAAGGTGGTGCTCCAGCATAGCCGCAGTCAAATGACTGAAACAAGTAAAAGAGTAAAGAGTAAAGAGTATATATATATATATATACACACATATATATACATATATATATATATATATATATATATATATATATATATATATATATATATATATATATATATATATATATATACACACAACAAAGTAAAGTTGTAAGGTACCGCACGAGAGGAAATATATACATAAAAGAAGATTGAAAATGCAATTTTAAAGATATTTATTCACCTGACAGGTTTCACTATTTTAGAAAAAGATTGTCAAAAGTAAAATGTAAAGCTTTGTATAAGCTTTGTTGTGTTAAGTACTGGTTGTCACAAAAGTATTAAAATACAGTTATACATTCTTTGATAATAATAATAAGAAAATGTTAAAAACAGTTTACAAGAATGTATTTAAAAAACTATTCATAACGGGACTACAAAACGTATTGCATACGTTAAGAATTTACATACATCATAGCTGTACCCTCGTTACATGCGAAAAGTCATTGACAGAAAAACTTACTGAAATGATTCATTATTGATGCAATGTGATGCGTTATATGACTTTTAAGCCCAGCCAAACTTTTACACATTTTATTTAATAAAGATCATGTTTGTTTGGTAGTATATATATATATATATATATATAATATATATATAGTTAATCCAAACAAGAAAACACAAATATATATATATACACAGAAGGAGATATATTTAAGAATTTAGAAAACATTGGAGAGGAACTGACCTGTCTTTCTGACATTTTCTGTCTTGTGTATAGCTAAGGAATGTTTGCTATTTTAAGGAACAGTGTGGGAGGTTGGTTGGTGGGGGAAGGAAGAGCAATGTTGAATCAAAATGATTTTTTGTTTCTGGGCTAGTCTGTCATGGTTCAGTGGTTTTGGGGATTGGTCTTAGATGTCAGAATGGTGTTAGTGTGTGTGTGCGTGTGTGTGTGCGTGTGTGTGTGTGTGTGTGTGCATGTGTGTGTGTCTGTGTTTATCCCCCAACATCGCTTGACAATCGATGGTGGTGTGTTTACGTCCCCGTAACTTAGCGGTTCGGCAAAATAGACCGATAGAATAAGAACTAGGATTACAAAGAATAAGTCCCACACTCACCACAAGAACAATTATAACGACACAAACATACTCAGAGGCACACTCACGTACACACACATAGCATCCTCACCAACACAAAACACACAAACATACACACGCACACACAGACATACACATACACGCATGCGAACAAACACATACACACACATACGCACACACAACACCCTGACAAATCCTAATCACAGACATACACACACACATAAATGTGCACACATATACACACACACATCATCCTACCAAATATAAAACACACACAGACCCATATACACATACCACAATAAACTCAGGGACCAATCAAAAGTTGTCCACACACGCGAACACAAGCACATGTATATACACACACACACACACATAAAAACGTGCACAGAGACACACACACACTGACACCATTCTGACCTCTGAGACAAGTCCCAAACACCACTGAACAATGACAGACTAGCCCAGAAAGAAAAAAATCCTTTTGATTCAACATTGCTCCCCCCATCCCCACAAACCAACCTCAAACACTGTCCCTTAAAGTAGCAGACATTCCTTAGCTACACACAACACAGAAAATGTCAGAAAGATAGTTTATGTTCCTCTCCAATTTCTTGTAAATTCTTAAATATATCTCCTCTGTGTGTGTATATATATATATATATTATATATAAAACAAATATAAGAGAGTGGTCAATATATTGCTCACTCTAGCACCAGTTAATCCAAAGGTTTCAACCACGAAGATACATGTTTCCCATGAAAGCCAGTACGACTGTAGCTCACACGGACAGGCAAGTAAAAATAACAAAAATACAGATTATTTTGGACAATTGTTTCGCTATTAATGAATTAAATGTAATATTACTTACAAAAAATCCATTTGTAGCTCGTCAGCCAAGACTATCTGGATGAAATCCACTCAATCACACGCCAGATTTTACCATAACGATAAATACGCGTGTGGTTCAATTGATTACATCCGACGTTATAATTCAAATGCCCCAACCACAGCGCGCCAAACTTTCACGAAAACAATACAGCATTTAGAAATAAATGCAGCATAATTATAATTAATTAATAAGTGAGAGAATTAGATACTAATTTAATAGTATATTATTCAACCCAAGTGGCCTAGTGCTACGAGAAACCTGGATTATTATAATATTTTATAATAGGCACTTGGTGTTGAATAAATATACTATTAAATAGTATCTATTCTCTCACCCTTATTAATTAATTATATATATATATATATATACACACAGAGGAGATATATATATATATATATAATTATATATATATGTAAATATATAATATTGGCGTATGTGTGTGTGTGTGGTGTGTGTGTATGTATATACTACCAAACAAACATGATTTTTATTGAACTCATAATACGTTTTGTAGTCCCGTTCTGAATATTTTCTTAAATACTTTCTTGTAAACTGTTTTTAACATTTTTCTTATTATTATCAAAGAATGTATATATATATATTAATACTTTTGTGACAACCAGTACTTAACACAACAAATCTTATGCAAAGCTTTACATTTTACTTTTGAAAATCTTTTTCTAAAAAAGTGAAACCTGTCAGGTGAATAAATATCTTTAAAATTGCATTTTCAAACCTTCTTTCATATATATTCACATAGAGAGAGAGAGAGAGAGAAAGAAACTTGCGGTTGGAAAGCCGTCCTTGAATATTCATTAAGCAATAATATGCGTTTCTACACTTGTCTGACAATAGGCCTTTACATAAAATCATGTATATATTCAAAGAGAGAAAATATACAGAGACCATCTATAAATGAAAGGAAAATATAAAAGTGGGTACATAAGACGGGAACTGCCTCTGCTAACATCTGCGATATCATAATTAGAACAGTTTTTTCAGTCATTTCACTGCGGCCATACTGGAGCATCGCCTTTATACGAGCAAATCGACCCCCAGGACTTATTCTTTGTAATACTAGTACTTATTCTATCGGTCTCTTTTGCCGAACCGATAAGTTACGGGGACGTAAACACACTTGCATCGATTGTCAAGCGATGTTGGGGCGACAAATACACACACACACGCACACACACACACACACACATCTATATATGACGGGCTTCTCTCAGTTTCCTTCTAGCAAATCCATTCACAAGGTTGAACCCGGAGCCAGAACCATGTGGTTGGTAAGCAAGCTAGTCACCACACAGCCACTCCTGCTCCTATGTATTTGTATAGCTTCACTGAAATCAACCGAAATATTGCAGCGACTCATCCTGGCTCATTTTTGTCAATTTTGTTTTTCCATATAATTATGTTAGTGTGTGAATTCTTACTAAATTATTTAGATAATTAGAAAGACATATTAATTAATTTATTTCTTAATCAATGCAAATTTAAAAGTCTTCTTTCTCCATCTTCTCGTTTACTTTTGCAGTCTGTGCTAAGTTTGCGCGCGCACGCACAACAAACATATATATATATATATATATATATATATATATATATATATATATATATACTATATATATATATATATATTATATATATATATATATATATATATATAAACATCTACAAGATAATATATATATATATATATATATATATATATATATACGTGCATTATCTAATAACGTTCGAACATTCCAGCATCTCATATCCATAGGCTTGCATCTTAACTTGAATTTACTCACAGTTGCAGGATGACGACCGGATCCAGGCTGTGGTGCCCTGGGACACCTGCCGGGCCAGACCACAGAACAAAATGTTCCAGAGACCTTTTTGCCATTTACTTCAGTATCAATATCAACTTTCATTGTTTACTTGTGCCTTTTTAAGCTTCGGCCAGCCATGTACATACAAGATGTCCATTTCTTTCTCCTCTCCAGCGACACCTGTGCTTGACACTTTTTAAAGTGAGGAAAAGGTTTTCACAGAAATTATTCCCCTCTCTCTAAACTAAAATTCCGCCGAGGTCGACTTTGCCTTTCATCCTTTCGGGGTCGATAAATTAAGTACCAGGTACGCATGGGGGTCGATGTAATCGACTTAATCCCTTTGTCTGTCCTTGTTTGACCCCTCTGTGTGTAGCCCCTTGTGGGCAGTAAAGAAATAAGAAACGTTAGCACGCCGGGCGAAATGCTTAGCGGTATTTCGTCTGCCGTTACGTTCTGAGTTCAAATTCCGCTGTGGTCGACTTTGCTTTTCATCCCTTTGGGGATCGATAAATTAAGTATCAGTTGCGTACTGGGGTCAATCTAATCGACTGGCCCCCTCCCCCAAAATTTCAAACCTTGTGCCTAGAGTAGAAAAGAATATTTACGTTTTAGAGTGTTAGGTGAGTACAGAGCGTAATATACACTATTAAATAATAAAAGAACATGAGTTACGTAATCCCTTGCATTAATTCATGTGTACACAAGCATCTACATCAATGAAATATATTTGTATCAGCCTTATTTTTTAATTTCAGAAATCAAAGGAGCATTTCCTTTTGTTCTCTAGATTTTGAGTTCAAATCATACCACGGTCAAGTTTGTCTTTTACGCTTTCAGGGTGAATAAAATATGTATAGTTGAGCACAGGGGGTGATCTTATCGACTTACTCATAATCCTAAATTTGCTAACCTTGTGTCGAAATATGAAACCAGTATTTATTTCAGAAATTATTACGTATATTTGGTGGATGGTGGACTGGCGAATTCATCATTGCTATTTCGTTATCTTCTGAGTTGAAGATTTACACCTAAGAAAGTTGTCTTTCGTCCTTCGGCGATCGATAAAAAGGTAGAGAAAAAGCAGCTAATTACTAAAGAAGGTTTTAATCGCCTAACATTCCTCTCTTATGTTAGAAATCATTATTTCTTCCTTTAATCATATTATAGATACACAAATCTGCATACTTACTCACACAGTTACATGACTTCAATAAACCCGTGTGTTTAAATTATATTTTGCTGGAAAATATTTTGAAAAAACAAAACAAAACAACCGCATAGAAATTAGGATTTCTTTATTGCCCACAAGG
>NC_043006.1:1169600-1174600 GCF_006345805.1 Octopus sinensis | reverse complement strand
TGTGTGTGTGTGTGTGTGTGTGTGTGTGTGTGTGTGTGTACGCATATTTATTAAAGAAAGCAAAAAATAAAACGAAAATGATAATGTTCAATATGTTGGCAACAGGAATTTCTGTCAAAGAGACAGTTAAACAAAGTTGTACTTCATCTCTCTCCTTCTCTCACATACCCACTCTTTCTCTCTTTTTTATTATTACTCCCACTGCCACCGGCAATACTACTACTTTTAATAAAACATCATCGATCCTCCCTAAATTTCTGCGTCTCTTTCTCTCCCACTCTTTTTCTTTCTATCTCACTCTGTCTGTCTTCACCACCGCCCTCACCGTCTCTATGTCTGCTATTACTCTCATCCCATCATGAGGAATAGTAGGAATGTCATTGAATAGCGAGAGAGGGTGTCTAATTGTAACAAAATGACACACAGAAGTTAGTTTTCGTATTTATTATTATTATTATTATTATTATATATATATATATATACACACACATATGCATATACATATGTGTGCGTTGTATGCGTCTATTACTTTAAAAGTTGACAGTCTACTCGAGTTTCAAACTAAGGTGGGTCTCTACAGGTCTGTGAGGTATGAAAGACTGTTTAGAATATATATAAGGGTACGCTTCTTG
This sequence comes from Octopus sinensis, assembly GCF_006345805.1. Classification (NCBI taxonomy): domain Eukaryota; kingdom Metazoa; phylum Mollusca; class Cephalopoda; order Octopoda; family Octopodidae; genus Octopus; species Octopus sinensis. The sequence goes on along the minus strand of NC_043006.1, from coordinate 1,173,968 downwards.
TGTGGGGTGGGCGCTGATAAGTATCTTTGGAAACCGATTTTAAAAATGTAAAGTTTATAATAGAAAGTTATTAAGGTGGGATGACATCGAAACAGCCCCCCCCATGGTGCCGAACTCTGAATAAAGTGTTAAAATTTCATGTGATATGCATATCTCTAGTGTGCTGAGTTTTATATCAAATGATGACTGTCACTACGTACAATGCAATCTACAAATCTTGCATGTAATATATACAAATACACGCACACACACACACACATGCATACACACATATTTATATACAAATATATATATATATATACTTATATATAAATATACATATATATGAATATAAATGCATATACATACATACACACTCACACACACATATACAGGCAACTCGAGGATGTTAGATCCATATTAGGGGGATTACATAATTCAAAACATTCCACTCGTTAATCACTACCATATAAGGAGAAAGTGTCGACGATATGTTAGGGATTAGTGTAGTAATACATAGTTAATCTTGAAAGAAAGAAAATAGAGAAAAATGGTTGTGTGAATAATTTATTTGTATGATATAAAAATAAATTTTTTTTTTATAACAATACAAATAAATTATAAATTGTATAGCTCAAAAAGAAATGGCAGATGAGAAAAACCTACATATATGTTTCGGTTCATGCCCTAAGCTGATACGAAATTCTAACCTCTTTTTATATGCATCCTTTCAAGAAATATGTTAACCTTTGTTCTATAAGCTCATAAAAACCCTGACGAGGTTCTGACCCATATAATTGAAAATGATACCAATTCTTAGCCTGTAACAAAATGCTTAGAATTACGTATCAACATTTCTTTTTGAGCTTTACAATTTATATTTTATTTTTATTGTTATTGTAAAAAATTTCAACATCTTTGTATCATAAAAATAAATTACTCATGCATCCATTTTTCTCCATTTTCGTTCTTTAAATATATATAGTAACAAAAATAATAATCCATGGATGGAATTTATAAATATTTTAATGCATACCTACGCGCGTTTCCACAAATTGCATGTTTCTTAAGATCTTAGTCCATATTACTGGGATGCTTACAGTACGGCCCGTAGTATCTGTGAAAATCGAGTGGATCATAGTTCATGCGCTCATTTCCTCAGACGATATGCCATTAACGTTGGAAGCCAAGAATATATAACTAATGAATAACTGAAAGATGTTTATCAATTTCCACCAATGAAAAGGCTGATTGGATTATATGAGCAATTCTGTGTGTATTTGGTGGGGAGGAGTCTACATGCTAGATTATAAGGTTAACAGGCAACTTCTATCGAAACCGTTATCTCAACAAATTCGGCCACAGAAGGCAGGCTTCAGACTAAATCGGAGTGATGTATTATACAGATGCAGTATGAGAGTGTCGGCTGAACAACAGACTAAAGATAAATCCATCCGCCAAACGCTCATAGATGTAAAAAACACTATCAGCTTTTTGAGATATTCCATACGATTCCAGAAATATTGCATGAAGCTATGCTCACAAAGATCTGGATAAGAAACATTTCACATACCAACAAAAAAACTGAGCGTTATTCTACATTCTGAATAATTGAGGATCGTTTCGATATTGACAGGAAGTGTAACTGCTCAATAAATATTGAATAAACTGAAAGAATGGAAATTCTAAGTTGTTAAGTTGCGATCGAAAATGTCACATATGTCATTCATCTGTGGAAGAGAATGCATTTATGAACTGTAGCTGCTCCCAAAATGTCATGTCGTTTGTTACGAATATAATAGAATGCCAACTATAAGAAGGGCCATTATAAAACATTTTTAACGTTAAACGTATTAAAACATTCTAACAAAGAAAATTGGTGAAAGATTCACGTAGAAATTTTGCCAAATGCTAATCCACTAGCTTTATATAGATATGAATGGAATAAATAAGAAACATGTTCTTGTAGTATTGTAGCGGTCAACTTCCCAGTGAATATAACTATATCATTCAATGTTAGTTAGAAAGAGAATATTTATACAGAACCGGCAGTTTCTCAACCCAGATGTATGTTACAATAGGACAGCTGGAGTTTTCAAAGAACAAAAAGCCATCTAACGTGTATTTTGTATATTCAATATGCAAACGGAACGGTAAAAATGTGGAATGATTTTCTACAATACAGCATATAACGCTTTGTTGATTTCTAAATTCCAAAGAAGATGGATTCTTTCCTATATTGAAAATAACCTTTACTCTATTTGAACACTCCAGTGAATTAAAAATGAGAGTATGATACATACATATGGTTCGGCACTATGCTGTCGCCAAAACAATTTTCAATGCCACCCGCAAAAAAAGATTGTCCTAAAATGAACTTAGAAAATCTCTTTGTTATGGAATACATTCACAAACATCAACTCAAGGAATACTGGTGGAATGTTCCCATCAAAACATCTGTCAAATGTAAACACAACAGATCGGATATTGTTGTTTGGGACAGAGGGGCAAATGTATGTACTACCAATGAGGTTAGTTACCCTGCAGATATAAATATCTCATTGGAAATCGAAGAAAAAGAGGATATCTATAGACAACTGCTCCGAAACCTCCAGCTTCTATATCCAGACTATGAATTCATATTCATACCAATAATAATCAGAGCATTAAGTTTTGTTAGTAAATGCTTAAAGGAGAATCTCGATAAACTAGGATCTTCAGAAAGAGAAATCGACCGGCTAATTCGTACAATACAAATGCAATCTGTGAGTGGAACAGTAAAAATATGCAAGACTTTTCTCAATTTCCAAATGTGAATTTGTCTGTGTTAACTACATCCCAAAGAGGGAGCCATGTATCTTTGTTGGAAACCGGCTCCCTCCTCAGTGGAAAAGAGACATGCATGCATACATACATACATACATACATACATACACACATACATTCAAACACATACATACACACATACATACATACACACATACATACATACACACAAAATATACATACACACATACATACATACATGCATACATACTACATACATACATACATACATACATACGCACATAAATACACACATACATACATGCACGCATATATACATACATACATACATACATACATGCATACATACGTACATACATACATACATGCATACATACGTACATACATACATACATACATACACACATACATACATTCATACATACATTAATACATACATTCATACATACATACATACGTACATACGTACATACAAACATACATACATACAAACATACATACATACATACATACATACATACATACATACATACATACATACATACATACAAACAAAAATACCCTGTTGTTGCTGTTGAAATTCCAATGAAGGAACCTTGGATCTAGGTTAGAAACCGGCTCTTTCTCTATTGATAAGAAATCTGGAAATAAAACTGAATGACATACATATATACATACGTGGCGGTTGTTGACTGAAAGACGAGTATGACCAAAGCTGACAAATTATCTTATCCCAGATGTTAAAGACACATTGCTATAAGAAATGCTTGCACAGAAATTTAAGGTGGATAACAGCTTGCACAACATTCTAAGACTAGCAGCATCACAACTATTAAGTCCAGAAAGAAATAAGAGAAAGATTTCCAGCTTTGCAATAATGTGTGGGTTATTTTAGGAATTCTCTCTCCGAGAGTCTAAACAAGACGAGGGATATCTCACTCCCGGTTGTTGGATGGCCGTCCACTCAACTATCATTTGATAGGTTTTGTTTTTCTCTCTGCAAGGTGTTCAATGAAAACCATCCTCCTTAACAAATAGACTTAGTGAATTTATAGTTTAGTATCCTACGGCTCGACCCTGGTACAGATTGTACTGGGTTCCAGGATACCAGTAGCACAAAGGATAACTTGAAACAACGTACATACATACATGTATACACACACGCACATGCACTCATACACAAAGGCACACAGATAATTATGAAGGAATATATATATATATATATAATATATATATATATATATATATATATATATATATATATATATATATATATATATATATATATATATACTTATATATACACATATACACACATACATACATATGCATATATATATATATATGAAGGCGGCGAGCTGGCAGAAACGTTAGCACGCCGGGCGAAATGCGTAGCTGTATTTCGTCTGCCGTTACGTTCTGAGTTCAAATTCCGCCGAGGTCGACTTTGCCTTTCATCCTTTCGGGGTCGATAAATTAAGTACCAGTTACACACTGGGGTCGACTTAATCTGTTTGTCTGTCCTTGTTTGTCCTCTCTGTGTGTAGCCCCTTGTTGGTAGTAAAGAATATATATATATATATACATATATAGATATAGATA